>NC_044196.1:549574-849574 GCF_900880675.1 Sparus aurata | reverse complement strand
TTTGAAGTTCAGGATTCTGTTGTCGACATTAATTCAACTAGAACGTATTCAGAGATTCTGCATTAAAAGCGTTCTGTGTTGTCGAGTTGTGTTCTGACATTATCAGTTCAAGCCGTGTTTCCTCGAGGTAACGCTGCGTTCACCTGTCGCTGTAACTTCAGGTGAGTCAGAGACAAGATGCAACGTAACGTTAGAAAACTTTAAAACACCCCGTTACTAAAGTTATCACATAAATGTAGTGGAGTCATAAGTATAATATTTACCTCCAAACTGTAGTGGAGTGGAAGTTTAAAGTAGCAACAAATGGAGTTAAGTAGTACCTGAAAATTGTACTTGAGTAAATGTACTCAGTTACATTTGATCAGTGGATGTAACAGAAGACGTTTGACCGTCTGATTCTCCAGGCTAATAAAAAGATTGTCGTTATTTGTGGATTAGAGGAAGTGGAAACATGTCGGTGTGACGGTACGAGGTCGACACACAGTGTGTGAGTCACACACACACACACACACACACACACACACACACACAGGTAACAGAGTGTGTGTATACTTTTATTGGTGGGATACAGGTGATACAAACCAAATGTTCACGGTTTACACAAAAACATCAGATCAGAGGCGACAGTCTGTTCATCTAAATCCATATGATCAATAATACTGTTCATCTTCATCATCATCAACATCATCATCATCATCAACATCAACATCATGATAACAAAGTCGTAACAGCTAAATCAGGAAGTGACGTCAGAAACACGCACACGAATCACACACACATTCACACACAAACACACACAGACTCACACACACACTAACAGCCCTGTGTAATTAGCATGACATACAAAAAGCTGTAGAAAAATACTCTTAAAAAACCAAACACACAAAACAACAACAACAACAACAACAACCACTTGGAATGTTCTGGATGTCAGTTCGACGTTAGCATGGACGCTACATGGGCAATCAGCTGGGCAACTCTGGGCCGGGAACACTTCAAATCCTCTTTTCAAATGAAAATGTGTTGATTTTTCCACTTCAAACTTCCTCCTCTGTTTTATTTTAAATAACCTCACACAGTCTGGCAGCTGCGATGAAGAGACAAGTAACAAAGTGACAGAAAGGATCATTTTGTGGCAAATTACTGAGTCGCATCAATTTTTTAACTTCATGAATAACTTAAAAAATGTCAAGTCTTCAAATTCCAAGTGGAAAACTGAAACGGCATTAAGAGCGTTAAATGTCTCCAAAGATGCGAGGCAGTGAAAGTACATTCAGTGAAACATAGAGTCCTTTCTTTGATTATGGAACTATCTTCATTATTTCATGTATTAAGATTGTTAATTAATGAAAGTTATGAAAAGAGCACAACTGCACAAATATTCTATCTTTACTTTATCTATCTTTGTTGGATTTTTGACGAAAGGACTGAACAATATGTGGATATTACATTGCTTAAACGCAAAAGACCAAATAGGTGCAACATGTTTCTCAGTCACAGCTGTCATACTTTGTATAAAAACTAATGTTTAAAAGATATACAGTCAATTCATTTAGAAACCTGTTAGCTTAAAACAATACATGTGATTAACTTTATAGACTAAGTGTCGCTGAAAGAGGATAATATAAATGAGATAAGCTGAAAATGATAAAACTCTGCAGTTAGTAGAGTTTCAGTCTGTACTTCCATTAGCTAACGTTAGCAGTTAGCTGAACACTTTTCCTGATATCGTCAAAAATTTGACAGCTACTTTGTTAGCTTCTAATTATCTAATCCATCCACACTGTATGGAAAGCTAAAACTGCTGCTGTTAAAATTACACAACTGGATCAAAGCTCTTCATACGTACTTGGCAAAAGCTAATCTAGCTTGATACTAACATTCACAAACATGTTAGTTAATCTATATTGGCAATATTCTATATTTGTGCTTCATAATCTAGCTGGCGCTAATGTGGCAGTTCATTATTTGTATTAGTGAGTCTGCTAGCTAGCTTAGGCAATAGCTAGAAAAGCTTGAAGCCTGTTAGCTGAAAAGCATAAATGTGCTAGGAGTTAAACATAGTATAAACATTAAAAAGATCTAATATTAACTTTCTCAACAAAGTTTTACTGAAAGAATGTGAAAAAGAGATATGTCGCGAATGATATCAGAACTGTACAGTAAGTAGAGTTTGCACTGACATTAGCCAACATTAGCAGTTAGCAGAACACTGTCTTCTCTGCTTGTTTGCTTGGTTAGCTGAGGCTGCTAATTAAGTTTATCTTAGCCTCTTAGATGAGTCAAAATTACATTTGCAAAACTTTATGAAAACAATTAATTATCATTACTGGCAAAAGGCTAAGCTGTATTTGTGCTTCACAATCTAACTGGCGCTAACGTGGCAGTTGAATATTCACGTTAGTGCGTCTGCTAGCTATCTTAAGCAATAGTAAGGTTAGGCTAATAAATCTTCTTTTAAATTGACCAAGTTGTGAACCTAAAGCTAAAGCGTTAGCTAACATTACGACTAAACTTTAGTCAGTTGCCAAAAGGCTTTGACTCTTTATTTTAACTCAACTTAAGACACATTAAACATTTAAATGAAATGATAAACAGTGAAATCAAACATGGGTTTAATGTTTTGATTGTGTTGTTCCAGATTAGAATATAACTGTAAATTAAACGAGGTGTGAATAAAGCGCTAAAAAGTGTTGTCCATCAAAGTTGCCCAAATAAGTTGCCGCTGTGTTTTTATAAGCAAATCAAATAATACTATCTCTCTCTCCCTCTCTCTCCCTCGCTCTCTCATTCTGTCTCACACATACGTACAGTACAACATTGTACAGGTAACAAGGTTGTTTTTTACTGCTAACTTTAAGTACAGGCACTATAGAGTGAAGCATTGTGGGAAGTTGAGTGCTCAACTGGTTCGTTTTAGCTAGCAGCTTAGAAATTCAGTGCTGAGCGCCTGAAAGTTGTGACAATGTTCTAATGACAATGAACAGTTCTACAAAATACAGTGTGTGCATGTTTACGTCCAACACACACGCACAAACCAACAACAAGCTCCACTCACTTTAAATGAATGCGATGATAAAACTGAAACCCTGTTTATCGTCATAAAAATATACCTGATAGGTGGAGAGCATCAGGAAGTGTTTCCTCTGAGTTACTGCTGCCACTGAAATACTTGAACTAATAACCGTTCTGCTGACGTGTTTATGGAAGCAAAGGAAGACCGTAATAATTAACATTTTATAAGCAACTAAACACCGCTGTACAGAAGACCATCAGGGCCACCGTAAACGTTACAGCCATCGTAAACATTACAGGCACCATGAACTTTATGGACAATGTAAACTTTTCTGATTTTTTCACTTTAAATTCTGACTATTTTCTCTGAATTTTGACTTTCACTTTCACTTCAAAGTAAGTAGTTTTTTGTTTTTTTATTACAGTTTTTTGTTTTACAGTGGCCCAATTATTCTTCCGTGCTACTGCAAGGTTTCATTGGAGTTTAAATACCACAAAGTTTATGGCACTGAAACGACTGTTACTTTGTTTGACCATGTCTTGTTATATGACGTGTTTATTTCTGCTTTTAACATTTTCAAAAAGTCACATTAAGTTTTAAAATATTTAAGTTTTGTTTGTTTTTGTTACTTATAGCAAGCATATCATAAAAAATGTTAAGTACATCCAGAATCAACTGTCTTGTTTTCTGTATTCAGAGTGAAATATTTAATAACTACACTTATATTTAAACTCAACATTACGTTCAGGTTTAACGGTTTAAATGCTTACAGCTTCTTTTGCTTCCACATGTTTCTGAGTGACAAACCAACTTGTGCAGTCTTAAAAAATAATACTTCAGTGTTATTAAGTGGATGTTAATCACATGAATTTGGAGTTTACTTGTTGAACTACAGCTCTACTAGCTAACTAGTTAGCATCTGTAATGCTAGTTAACACTACTGCTCAGACAGCAGTTAGCATCTGAAGGCTATCAGTATAGATATAGGCACAGGTAGAGGAACAGAAGGGGTGTGTGTGTGTGTGTGTGTGTGTGCGTGTGTGTGTGAGAGAGAGACTGACGATTACATCACTTCCTCCTGGAATGCTGTAGACAGGAAGCAGCGAGCTCGGAGCAGGAAGTGCTGTGTGTGTGTGTGTGTGTGTGTGTGTGTGTGTGTGTGTCAGTCGGTGAGGTATGTGTGGATGTAGATCTGTTGTTGGATCCAGGGTGTGAAGTGCGTCACGTTGCTGTACACTCCAGGTCCGAGCACTTTACTGAAGCACACGCTGCCCCAAGACGTCAGGCCGAACAGCGTCCAGCGACCGCTGCCGTCCTCCTCACACACCAACGGACCACCACTGTCGCCCTGCACACACACACACACACACACACACACACACATACACACACACACACACCCACACACACACACAGACACACACACAAATTTGGTCATCAGTCCTTACAATTACTTACATTAACTGGTGTTAGCAACATTAACATCAGCTTGCATTAGCAGTGTTAACATTAGCCAGCTAGCAATGTTAGCTACAACAAACTAGAGGTGCTCTCCAGGGATAAACAAGAATTCAGTTAAATTACTAATCAAGTAGTTTTCAGAGGAAAAATACTCAACTACTATAAAATAAAACTTTAGTTTGATTTGGAACATAAAGTATATTTACTCAAGTACTTGAGTGCAATGTTATGGTACCTGTATTACTTGTCTTTGTCTAATTATCAGTTAATAAAATCAGATGTTACATGTGATTATTGATATTCCAGTAACATGAGTAATAAATATACTCTAAATGTAATGAGTACTTACACTTTTGGTGCTTTAAGTACATTTTGAAGAGAGTATCTTATTGTGGTATTACTAATTTTACTAAAGTCCTCAGTACTATTCACACCACAAAAAAACTTGATTACAAGAAAAAGTACAATTAAGTAAACTTATTATCTATCAAATGTAAAATCCCTGTGTTGTATTATGATATCCTGTGTATTATACAGTGATGGGATGTAACTAAGTACATTTACTACAGTACTGCGCTTGTGTACAACTTTATGGTACTTGTATTTCCATCCCACTTCACTATTGTTTTTGATAACTTTAGTTACTAGTTAATAAACAGATTACATGCTGCATCACAGACATTAGAAAGTAGAACATTTTTCACTGAGTTTATTTTATCATTATTATCAATAATGAAAACAATGAAAAACAAATGTAACTATTTGTATAATTTTTGGTACTTAAGTACATTCAATATCAGATACTTTGAGACTTTTACTCGAGTACTATTCATATGGGAGACTTCCACCTCCATGAAAGTAATATTTTGACATGTCTTTACTTTTACTTCACACAGCTGAATAAAATCATCAATAATCCTGATGAATAGACTAAATATGTTTCTGCTTCTCATCTGTAACTGTCACATTTATAATCATAATAAACTTCATTACTCATTTTCAATTATCTGTCTGAGTTTCTTTGTTTCCAGCAGCAGTTTGTCTTTTGTCCACATGTGGCTGCAGATGTTACCATGCATGAGTCCACAGTTCCTGCGTCGTAACCGGCGCAAAGCATCCTGGGAGTGATGGTCTTCATGTCAAAGTACGACTGACACTGAGACAGTGAGATGATCCGAACCTCACCCTCCTGCAGCTTGAAGGGCACTGGACACACATACACACACACACACGGCGAAACAATAATAAGTTGTCATCAACAGACTTCACCTGCTACTACCTGTTCACATCACTCAAAGAATGATGGGAAATGAAGTTCAATTTCTGTGTGTGTGTGTGTGTGTGTGTGTGTGTGTGTGTGTGTGTGTACTCACTCCTGTTGCCCATGTGACCCCAGCCTGTGATGTAACAGTAGGAGTCAGGAGAAGGAAGCTGGCCGAGGTCGGGCAGACACACCGGTCTGACGAAGTCCGTCTCCTCCACCTGAAGACACAACGACACACCATATCAATACTGATAATCAGTACTTATAATCAATACTGTGTGTGTGGTGTGTGTATGTGCGTGTGCCTCTGACCTCAGAGTCCAGCTGCACCACGCTGATGTCGTAGTCGACCACGGCCCGGTTGTAGCGCGGGTGTACGATGATGGAACGCACGCTGCGGCTCTGACTCTGAGTGCCCGGGTGGTCCAGGTTGTTCAGGCCAAGCACCACCTTCCACAGGTCGGCACTCTCCCTCCTGACACACACACACACACACACACACACACACATTAGCATCAGACATACATCAACACACACACACACACACACACACACACACACACACTGCTCCTGTAAAGTGTGTGTGTTCATCTCACCCCTCAAAGCAGTGAGCGACCGTCAACGCCCACCTCCGGCCAATGAGGACGCAGCCGCAGACGTGACCGCTCTGGCCACTCTGAAGCGAGCACTGCCATGGCCACGCCCCCCGCCTCGACACCCGGCCTCCCAGAATCCTCTTCTTCCTGTGAGGGTGGACGCTCACCGCCGGACGCACACCGCAGTCTGACAGAGAGAGAAAGTCTAAATGACACTGATGTGTGATGTCATCAAGTCAGCTGGCTCCCTCTGCTGGTCACATGAACAGCGTTTCTATCAGATCAGTCAATCAACCGATCAACAGAAAATCACTGACGTCACTCCTCAAGTTTCTAAAAGGTGAAAAAACGTACTTTGCTTTTTAAAATCAAAATCAACATTTCTGACTTTTGGTCAGCTGAAGGAATTTCTTGCAGCCTTTTGTTTTACAGACCGAACAATTGTTTGATTGCTCGAATGACGTTTTCAGATTAAACGTAAGAACCATCAGGACGTGCAGCTGAACCAAACCTACGATGTTCTGATGTGAAGGAGGAGAATTTTTTACCTTCTTTGGTACAAAGCACCGACACTCTCCTCCTGGAATGACACGCGTGACTGCAGACAGATAGACAAGAGTAATCAGATTACAGCAGCAGGTTGTCGAGAGGCTAACACTGTTAGCTCAGCAGCTATATGAAGCCTTCATGTCACTAAAGGTATAAATCTGGTCTCAGATCAGGTTGTGATGTGTGATCACAGCAGAAGAGCTGTATGGAGACAGAAACGTTTGGACCTCTGTCTACAGCTCTCACTGTCACCTTCTCTTCTCCAGTCGGGCCTGCAGAGCCGATCCGTTCCTCTGGTTCCACTCAGGATGGACGTGTAACCAACGGCGACGGCCCGGGACCCCGGGCTGGTCGGCAACCAAGGAAACGGCGGAAGGAACTCTGCAGAGAAACAAACAAATTAATGTGTCATACTGTCGGATGTGTGTGTGTGTGTGTGTGTGTGTTTGTATGTGTGTGTGTGTGTGTGTGTGTGTTACTAACCTTACCCTAGTCCCAGCTGGTTGCAGGTCAGTACGCTCAGATCGTGGTTCCACTCGTCGGCACAGACCTGATAGTCCGCTGCCGTCCTGAACACGGTCAGAACAGAACCCGATTGATCAGAGAGAGACACTGCAGAAACGGCAGATCAATACAGAACCGGATCAGTAACACTGAGCGAGCAGGAGGACACAGTGACGTGTGTGTGTGTGCGTGTGCATGTGTGTGTGTGTCGTACCACAGTCCCACTCGTCCGAGCTGTCAGAACAGTGTTTCTGTCCGTCACACCACAGAGTCCGATGGACACACTGATGGTTGTTACAGGACAGCTCGTTGTCTCTGCACACAGCTGCGGAAACGAACAATAACACAGGTTCACTCTCTCTCATTGATTGGGCCCATTAATAACTGATAACACAACCAATCAGTCTGTGACTTCAGAAACACTCACTGCAGTTGGCCTCGTCCACCAGCAGGGGGCAGTCTGGGAACCCGTCACAGATCATGCTTGCTTTGATACACACCTTGCTGCCAGGACACTCCCACAGAGCGCGCTCAGAGCAGCCTGACGGAGACAGATGTGTGACATCATAAAGACACGGTCCAACAGGAAGTACTGCAGCGTTTTCTTATTTTGAAAAGCCTCACCACAGTTGTCCTCGTCACTGTGGTCGTCACAGTCTAGGTGTCCGTCACAGCGTTTGGTTGCCAGGACGCAGCGACCAGACCGACACTTGAAGTGGCTGGGCGAGCACTCTGTCCCCATGGAAACAACAACAACAAGGTTCAAAATGTGAATTTGACAGAAGATCATTTCTTCAACATGAAGCTACGGCCTTGTGAGGACGGCACGCAGTCTGTACCATCGACTCCGTCCTCCGGCAGCAGGCAGGTCGTGTTTCCTCCCTCCTCTGGAAACTGACTGCAGTCTGAATCCTCGGGCCACTGCAATCCCACAATGCCGAGCACCGACTCACACTTCCCCTTCGCATTACGACACAGCGACCTGGAGAACACAGAGACACAACAGACTGAGGACGGGACCAGCTGGTAGGATCTCTAACTAACAGACTGACTAGTTGCTGACCTGCAGGGCGGGACCTTCTGCAGGGTGACCGGGTCACACTTTGGGACCAGCAGCGTGCAGGCGTAGAACATGAGGTACTGGTAGCAGCCGGTCTGGACCAGGGCGGGGAACAGGGAGGACTCCCAGGACACGGAGCTCTCCCTCTGGGACAGGTGGCCCAGGTAGTTTGGGTAGCTGGTCAGGTTGTAGGGCAGGTTCATGCAGAGCTCCAGACTGATGGGCTCACAGCGAGCTGAAGGCCAAAGTGTAATCTGAGTATCAACATTCACGTACTCTTTACATTACACACAGTATGAGACCAGTAATGGAGTAAAACCACTGTGAGTAACAGGAGCGAAGAACACACTGACACACACAGTTTGTGTTGTCATGTTGTTGTCACATGTCAGTTCTCAGAGTTCTCTGCAGAGTGACGACTCACTGCAGTTGTTGTTGTTGTTTCGGGGGTCGCAGGTGGCGCTGCCCGCCGTGCATACTGATGGACAGGAAGTGGCAATACAGCTGGGCTGACCATGGAGACACACGCCCTGAGCTGGAAAACACACACACACAGAATCAATAATAATGAGAGGAGAAGAAGAGGAGTGAAGAGATGGTGTTTCACTGACAGATGTCTCACTCTGCTCTCTGGTGCAGTGCTCCTCATCGCTGCCATCTTTACAGTCGTCCTCACCATCACAACGGAACGCAGAAGGAATACACTGACCGTTCCTGCACTCCAACAGACCCTGACTCTTACAGGCTGCAAACACACACACATACACACACACACACACACATAGAAGTTGATTTAATGAATCATCAGAACTACTTATACAACACTGTTCACTGAGCTAGTCTGACTCAAGTCACAGATTTCTGAGGTTATTCTGAACTTAATCATCACAAACATCAGAGAAGAGTTAATGAGTTAAATATACTCAGCATTAGGATAACAAACTAGCTTAAACTCAATGAACCTTCTGAGTACTGAGTCAGTTACAGAAAGTTTCTCTTCAGCTCTTATGTTGTTGAAACGTTCAGTCACTGGTGACAATGTGACGATGTGAGATCATCATCAGACTCAGGCTAAACTGACTGAAGTATGAACATCGACATCTCTGAATATCTGCAGCTGGTGGTTTGTGACCAAAAACAAGACTTCTGTTACACTAAATCTTCTATTTCATCTCTGCTTGTGATGTAAACAAGGAGCAACAGAGAGCAATCGGACCAAAGTGGCTTCACTCCTCGGACCGAAGCGGCTTCACTCCTGGGACCGAAGCGGCTTCACTCCTGGGACTGAAGCGGCTTCACTCCTGGGACTGAAGCGGCTTCACTCCTGGGACTGTGGCTTCACTCCTGGGACTGAAGCGGCTTCACTCCTGGGACTGCGGCTTCACTCCTGGGACTGAAGCGGCTTCACTCCTGGGACCGATGTGGCTTCACTCCTGGGACCGAAGCGGCTTCACTCCTCGGACCGAAGCGGCTTCACTCCTCGGACCGAAGCGGCTTCACTCCTCGGACCGAAGCGGCTTCACTCCTCGAACCGAAGCGGCATCAATCCTCTACTGAAGCGGCTTCACTCCTGGGACTGAAGCGGCTTCACTCCTGGGACTGAAGGGCTTCACTCCTGGGACTGAAGCGGCTTCACTCCTCGGACTGCGGCTTCACTCCTGGGACCGAAACGGCTTCACTCCTGGGACTGATGCGGCTTAACTCCTGGGACTGAAGCGGCTTCACTCCTGAGGCTGAAGTGGCTTCACTCGATGGACTGATGCGGCTTCACTCCTCAGACCGTGTTTTTCTTTTGTAGCATAAATAAACAACACCTTACATTTACAACCCTGTGCTGTAGAATACCTGTTAAATGAACTTTGAACCTTATTGGACACTTTGACCTCTTCGTTTCTCTGCAAAGCGTTAATGATTTCACTGATCAGAAGGTGTTCGATAACCCTTCAGTCACAGACTCACTCAGAGGTCCTGCAGAACTTTGACTCACAGCAGTTGAGCTCATCGCTCTTGTCCAGACAGTCGTGGTCTCCGTCACACAGCCAGTCTCTGGACACACAGCGGCCGTCGCCACAGCGATGCTCCCGGGCCAGATCACACACTGACCACACACACACACACACGCACACACACACACACACACACTTACATTATGATTTAAATCATTTTTAGTTACAGGCAGAAAAACAACCTGTTAGAGACAGGCTAATGAGAACATGTCGCCAAAATAAAAGCTCCCTCGTTTAGAGCAGATTAACAGCTGACAGACACAAGAAACCCCCAACACCTGACACCTGACACTACGTGTGTGTGTGCATGTTGGCAGAGAAACAGGTGGTGGATTCCCTCGCTCACATACACTTGCTCTCTCTCTCTCTCTGATCCCACAGTGTGTGTGTGTGTGTGTCCTCTCACCACAGTTGAGTTCGTCACTCAGGTCTCCACAGTCGTCATATCCGTCACACACCAGAGAGGGCAAGAGACACCGACCAGTGTTACACCGAAACTTTCCATCTGTACACACTGGAGAGAGAGACACAGACAGAGAGACAGACAGAGACAGATTTATCATATTTCTCATTATCTCTATAGTCTTTTCTTTTTTGTCTTTTCTCAGTTTTCTCCTTCAGTCTATCTGACTTCGACTGACAAAGGCTCTCAGTCGTCCGGTCCTGGTACCTCTCAGTTCTGTATCGTAGTGAACTGGACATGTTTCAGTTGGTTGAAGACAATGATACAAAACTCAGATTTCCTCAAGTTACTTCATTAAATGTATTTCTAGTTAAACTCATCTGTTGTGTTTTTGCTGTGAGTCTCATTTGTCTTTTGTCTCATGTCCACTTGCCATCTGTCCTTATTGTCTTGCTTGTTTTCAGCCTTGTTCAGTTCGTTTTTACTCATTCTGTCAAACTGTTTTTAGAGAAGTTGTTCTCACTAGCCTCAGATTTATGTCTTGTTTTGTCTTTCTGTCTCTCACATCCTTTCTTTGTTCGACTCGTCTCAGTCAACATCTTCCTCTCATGAAGAGACAGCAGAGGTCACAGAGAGGGCGAGAGACATAAACAGACAAAGAGAGAACTCTCTCTCCCTCTCTCTTTACATTCCAGCAGCCTCAGCCTATAGTCTCCTTGTGTCGCCATGACGACCACCTGTCACACACCAATAGTTCCGGAACGCCGCTGTTGTTCAATCAATCACATGCAAACCGTCACCACAACAACGGGCCGAGAAATGCCTCTACTGTTTGTTAAGTGTGTGTGTGTGTGTGTGTGTGTCTCACCGCAGTGTGTCTCGTCGCTCCAGTCGTCACAGTCGTTGTAGCCGTTACACACCAGTTTCTGAGGGACACAGATCCCCGTTGCACACAGGAAGTGGTCCTTACCGCCACACACGGCTGCCAGCCAATCAGAGAGGGAAGTAGAACAGTGATGTCATCGACCCATCCAATCAGAGTAGAGCTTAAGACACCACCGTGTGTGTGTGTGTGTGTGGGTGTTTACTCACAGGGTTTCCCTTTGATCTGTCTCGGTGTGTAACAGACAAAAGGGGCGGGTCCTGCTGTTGCCATGGGCGATAATGATGAGGACAATGGCGATGATGATGATGATGATGGCGATGATGATGATGATGATGGTGAAGGTGATGAAGGTGATGAAGGCGGCGACACAGCGGAGGTGATGTTACTGAACTGCGAACAGCGCAGGAATTCGGGCCAGGAGGCGTTGAACATCTGGAGGACCGGCTCGCAGCCTTCCCTCGCCGCCTCGCAGAACGACGCGCAGGGCAGCACAACCCGCCTGCACACACACACACACACACACACTTAGTCTGAACAGCTGAGGTTCTCGTGGAGACAGATTTGTTCTTCTTCTCTGGTTCTCAGACTGTGACCATGCAGCGTGTTACCTGTTGTGCGTGCCATCAGCAGCGATACACTCGGGCAGTGCCAGCGAGCAGCCGAAGAGCATGATGTGTCTGTAGCAGGACAGTCTGCTGAGGTAGCTGAAGAACCTGCAGCGCGAGAGTATATACGCCGTCAGTCAGAGCGCCACTACAAATTCAGCTAACCTGAAGGGTTCACACTGTATTCATCAAGATACAACAAGTATCCCAGCATGTCTGGAGGGACAGGAAGATCTTAGTTCTGTATCGTAGGCAACTGAACTTCCTCTAGTTAGTTTTAACTGAAGATAAACACACAGGATCATACAGAATTCATTTAAACCTTTCAAATTTGATTGTGGAACACTGACAAACAGTAACGTCAGTCATTAGAAGCTAATAGCTAATGAGAAATGTAAATCATTTCACCACTTCCTGATTGACCAGAAGCGGAAAAGCTGATTAAACTACATATTTGGTAACCTGTTAGCTTTCCTTAGCATTCAGCCACTTCCTGGCTAACATTATCATTTTAATGTTATTCAATTTATGTGCGCTGATACTTGAACATGATCAAACAGTAATGTTAGCTAGGAATTGGTTGAATGCTAACATTAGCTGTTGTTTGACAGAAGGTAATGCTAATGACAAATATAATTTCCCTGCTTCTTGATTGATCAAGTGGTTGAATGCTAACGTGAACTAACAGGTTATCAAATATGTTGTTTTAACTTGAAATCTGTCCCACTGATTTTCTCAATCTCCATATTTCAAAATATCAGCTGTAATCAAACCGTAATGTTTGATAGAAGCTGTGAAATGCTAACATTAGCTAATGTAAAATGGCCGCCACTTGACTGTGGTACACTGCGTCATTAAAATCCCAAAATGTTTGATACTGTCTCAGGTGGAGGAAGTAACCATCACAGCCACGTTCACCTTAGCAACATGTCGACCTCTGAACTCTTCACCACGGCGACGGAGGACGACAGCCATGTTTGGTTGTAGGGCAACATGTGACACTGAGGCTCCACGATCAGCTGACAGCTGCCTGGAGAGGAAGAGGAAGAGGAGGAGGAAGAGGAAAAGGTAGAGGAAGAAAGGACAACATGTTGGTATCTCAGACACAAACTGAAGTCAGACTGAAAGTGTTGCTAACACAATACATCAGAGTCATCATTTTATCTTAGTGACAGGCTCCACCCTCAGTCTGATGCAACAGTCCAAGCATTAGCACTGCTTATTTAGCTGTTAGCTAACCAGCTAGCTCCCACTCAGCAGCTAACTGCTGGTTGGAGGTTAAACGTCCAGTAAGTCTGGTGACTGCGCAGCGTCCAATCAGAGGACAGGACAGTCAGAGGCTCATTAGCATTCACCTCAACGACACATTAATACAGAGAGAGACTGAAGGACAGTGGAGGAACACAGAGACACAGAGACACAAGAGACGAGGGGAATTTAAAATAGAGACTGAATGAACGATTTATCATCACACACACACACACACACACACACACACTCCATCACGTCAGTAGAGGAGAAAGGAGGACAGTAGATCTGGACTCAGCTCAGAGGCTCAGTAGCTTCATCACACACACACACACACAAACACACATAAGCACACACACACACAAACACACACACTGACACACACACACACACACACACACAACACACACACACCATCCTGCAGACTGATCAGATTTTGGTGTTTGACAGAAAAAGGACAGAACATAAATGCAGGTTGAGACAGCAGAGGATTGTGGGATGTGTAGTCTACAGCAGGACGCCCTCCGACACTAAAACATCTGGACAGGTTTCCTGTTTTCCGTCTTTGACTACATTTCCCATGAAGCCCTGCTGCTTCCTGTCTGACCTCTGCTCGGCTTCAGATACCTGAGTCAGGTGCAGAGGTGGTGCCGATCGGCCAGGCGGTGCTCAGTGATGTCACAGAGGTCAGCCAATCAGGAGGCGTTGTGTAGGGCTGTGTGGGCGGGGCCTGAGTGGAGGAGGCGGAGGCTGGAGGAAGGCTGGTGGTGACAGCAGGTGTGCTGTGGTCAGGGCCCTGGGTGATGGCATCGCCGTCCTCGCTGTGGATTGGCGGCGAGGCCGAGACGTTTTCCTCGAAGGCAAAGGAGGAGGGGTTTGTGCTGTTGCCATGGTAACCAGGGTCGCTGTCGGCCATGGGCTCGGGGGAGGGGAGGGGGCTGGAGTCCAGGAGGCTGCTTCCAAATATACCTGCAGAGATACACACAGGTGAGAACAGGTGTGTGTGTGTGTGTGTGTGTGTGTGTGGGTGTGTACCATCTCAGGCATGTGTGAAGCAACAACTGCTACATCGCACACACACTTGTTCACAGTTCAGAGGGAAAACTATGAATAGTGACACAGTGCTCTAGTTACCATGACGCACACACACACACACACACACGCACACACACATACGTATACAAACACACACCGACACACACACAAGACAAGATGTGACTAAATATCTCAACACATAATAAATATATTAACTATATTACTCAATATGCCAGCTGTCAGACTGAATCTTGAGAGTCTTATGTGCTAAAATATTTACATTTAATTCTCATCATCAGAAACATCTAACATGATGATTTTATCATCAGCATCATTTATAATCAACAGAAACACAAAGAAGTGTAAAAAACTGAAACAGATTCAAACTTCATTTTCTTTGAAAAAAACTTTTTGCACTAAATTGTCCTGTACTTATACTGTCTTTTGTTGTACTGTTGTTCATATGTGCGGTGTCCTTGAGTGCTTTGAAAGGCGCCTTCAAATAAAATGCATTATTATCATTTTATTATTATTATTAAATATCTTGTTTACGCCTCTGATCGGTTCATCAGTTCTAAACTCTGTGGAGGAAATGACGTAAAACTCTGCTGCCAAAAACAAAACTGTTTTCTTCTGTGACATTTAAAACAACAGATGGCACAGGTAGAATATATATACACTGTTTACGCTGTTGTTTACACTGTTGTTTACACTGTTCACACTGTTGTTTACGCTGTTGTTTACACTGTTGTTCACACTGTTGTTTACGCTGTTGTTTACACTGTTTACACTGTTGTTCACACTGCTGTTTACGCTGTTGTTTACACTGTTGTTTACGCTGTTGTTTACGCTGTTGTTTACACTGTTGTTTACGCTGTTGTTTACACCGTTGTTTACACTGTTGTATATGCTGTTGTTTACACTGTTTACACTGTTCACACTGTTGTTTACACTGTTGTTCACACAGTTGTTTACGCTGTTGTTTACACTGTTGTTTATGCTGTTGTTTATGCTGTTGTTTATGCTGTTTAGCCTGTTTTTTTACAATGTTGTTTACACTGTTCACACGGTTGTTTGCACTTTTGTTTACACTGTTTAACCTGTTGCTTACACTGTTGTTTTCACTGTTCACACTGTTGTTTACACTGTTGTTTCACTGTTCCGACTGTTGTTTACATTGTTGTTTTCACTGTTCCCACTGTTGTTTACATTGTTGTTTTCACTGCTCACACTGTTGTTTACATTGTTGTTTTCACTGTTCACACTGTTGTTTACATTGTTGTTTACAGCATTGGTTCCCAACCTTTTTTCCTTGAAGACCCCCTCGCCCCCCCTAGGCAAGCCAGGCCCCCCCAACCCCAAATACATACACTAAAAGAATATAGTGATTAATTACAAACTTTTATAATTTAAACGTGGACCAAAAATATGTTTCAATTTGGATTATACAGAGTTTTGATTATCCAGTTGGTTGTGTTATTGGGATTTTATAAATTTAACCCTCTGGGGTATAATTGGTCGTTTTTAACTATGTTAGATTTTGGTTTTGATTTACCTTGCTTTATTTGTGGCATTATTTTCAGCACAACCTCACATGTGTGACTGTGCAGTTATTTTTTCAAGCAGGAAAGAGTTTGATTTTTCCCTGTGAAAACCACAATTATGTTTAACAAACCATTTTATTACTTATAATGAAAATAAAAATTGTTGTTTGCTAAATTTGTGCATAAGTTTTTGAAATTTTACAAAGTTATATGTAACTATCTACATTTAAATGCAGGCAATGCCTCAGGCTCAGGGCTCCCTCAGCTCCTTCCTGCCTGCTCCACATTCAGCAGTCTCCTCATTGTTTTAACTCACAACACAAACAAACCACTCCACTACACACTAAACACACGACACTAAACACTGCATAACACACTAACTATACACTCCAAAAACGCTAAATGTCACATATCTCTCAACTCTCAAAACTCGCTATCTCTATCGCTGTCACTCTTTCACTGCCATCCCTCCCACAACTTCCCCCTGTTCCTCAGCAACCAAATCACGTGCTTTGCCATATAATGTTGTGATTGGTTGTTGTGGTGCCTTTTTCCACCAATAGCAATGTTTTTTTTTGCTTGCAAACACTATTGGTTGCGGACACTTTCGTGAGAAAAAAGCCTGTTTTTATCGCTTCTTCCTGCACCAAACATGCCGCAAACGTGATGGCAATGTTCGCAAAAAGCGTGGCGGACATTATTTATCTGAAGTCCAGTTTTACTTGGACTATCAACACAATTTAGAAACTGGTATATAGTTTGAAGGCTGCACCAAAACATAAGTCCGAATTGAGACTCAAGGAGGCTGTGTCTTACTGCTACGTCCATCTTTAATTGGTCACGTGATTTGGATGCGCCAGCCTCATTAATGTGCACAAATATAATTTTGGTAACCTCACAACCTCAAAGCAGACAAAGTTGTGAGCATCCTATGGGAACCACTGGTTTACACTGTTCACACTGTTGTTCACTAGTGTCGGGAGAAAAAATTGATTCTTAGCTGCATGGCGATGCGGACGATTCTGAATCGATTCACTAATGTCAAAAAATTGATTTTCTAAATGTTAGTTGATAACGTAAAGTTTGACAGAACTCTGAAGCTCTGAAGTGCAGATGATGACGTGCACACAACGAACACACGACTGCGACATCAGACCGGCAGCCTCAGCAGTAAAAGCCAGCGGATGGAAGCAGTTTGGCTTCTGTGAGGTTGAAGGGAAACAGAACCTGGACCAGAGCCACACAACATGCAAGATGTGTCAAACTAAACTAAAAGATCATTTTACATGTTTCCAGCCAGAGGAGGAAGATAAACAGCCAGTTGTTGCTGCTGCCAACCAGACAACCATCGAGCAAACTGAGAAAGATCAACATGCTGTCAACAGAACTGCAGGTGAACTCTGAGTCTGCAGCAGGTTCACTGACTTTACTTTCTGCACCTGTGTCTGGTTGTAGAATACACCAAAAGTTCTGTTTGTGTTTTGGTCGAGTGAGAAGTCTCGGACTCTTTCTCATGGATCTAATAAGCAGCAGCAGCTTTTTACGTTGTTAGTGATTCAGAATGTGCTGAAGCAGTATGATCCACTACATGTGTTGCTACAGGCACACTTTCCTTTTCCTGCTGGATATTTCCAGTTGACCTGCCTCATCTGTTCCGTGTGTTTTATTATTAAAAGACATTGGGAGTAAACTCAGTGTGGATCAATACAAATACTCTGCTGCAGTCGTCACACAGTGAGGAGAGAGAAATCCTGTCTAGAAAACAAAGATCACCGATAATCATTTTCTCATCGTAATCGAATCGTGAGGCACCTGGAGACTCCCAGCTCTGTTGTTTACTCTGTTGTTTACTCTGTTGTTTACCCTGTTGTTTACCCTGTGGTTTACTCTGTTGTTTCATCTGTTTTTTATTGTTGTTTACTCTGTTGTTTACTCTGTTGTTAAATCTGTTGTTTACTCTGTTGTTTCATATTTTTATACTCTGTTGTTTACTCTGTTGTTTACTGTTGTTTACTCTGTTGTTTCATCTGTTTTTTATTGTTGTTTACTCTGTTGTTTACTCTGTTGTTAAATCTGTTATTTACTCTGTTGTTTAATCTGTTGTCAAATCTGTTGTTTACTCTGTTGTTTACTCTGTTGTTAAATCTGTTGTTTACTCTGTTGTTTACTCTGTCGTTTACTCTGTTTAATCTGTTGTCAAATCTGTTGTTTAATCTGTTGTCAGATTTGTTGTTTACTGTGTTGTTTACTCTGTTGTTAAATCTGTTGTTTACTCTGTTGTTAAATCTGTTGTTTACTCTGTTGTTAAATCTGTTGTTTACTCTGTCGTTTACTCTGTTTAATCTGTTGTCAGATCTGTTGTTTACTCTGTTGTTAAATCTGTTGTTTACTCTGTTGTCAGATCTGTTGTTTACTCTGTTGTTTACTCTGTTGTTAAATCTGTTGTTTACTCTGTTGTTTACTCTGTCGTTTACTCTGTTTAATCTGTTGTCAAATCTGTTGTTTACTCTGTTGTTTACTCTGTTGTTAAATCTGTTGTTTACTCTGTTGTTAAATCTGTTGTTTACTCTGTTGTTTACTCTGTCGTTTACTCTGTTTAATCTGTTGTCAAATCTGTTGTTTACTCTGTTGTTTACTCTGTAGTTAAATCTAATGTTTACTCTGTTGTTAAATCTGTTGTTTACTCTGTTGTTGTTTATTGTTGTTTACTCTGAGCATCGTCAGTAAGAGACGATAAGATAAGAATTTAATTAATTTTAAATTTTGAACACAGAGACGTGAGAACAGATGAAGAACACAAACACGTCTGTAACATCGTTAACTGTTTAATGAGGACGACACACAGGAGGAGGATGTGTGTGTGATGAGTCGTGAAGCAGAAAGCAGCTGCAGACGAGACCAAAGAAAAGAAAATAGCTGAGTGTTTAAACAACAACACTCCTGTTTATTATGTCACTGCAAACATAACAGACGAGACGAGGAAAAGAAAGAAAGAAAGAAAGAAAGAAAGAAAGAAAGAAAGAAAGAAATGAAAATCAAGATTGAGGACAAGTGAAATGACAGACAGGAGGTGGAAATGAAGAAGAGGAGGAAGAAGAAGGAGGAGGAGAGAAAAGACAGAGAGGAGAACTGAACCTGAGATGAGTGAAAGAGGAGGAAGAAGAGGAGGAAGATGAAGAAGATGAAGAGGAGGAGAGGTGATTAAAGAGGAGTTTTACTACCTGCGTAAATATTTGAAATTCTTTCAGTCAGACTGTTTGAGACATGAACTCTGCTCCTGATTGGCTGATGAACTCCCCCGCTGTCATGGTGATGGGTTGAAGCATGACACACACAAACACACATACAGAGACACACACAAACACACAGACACACACACAGACACACACACACAATCACACACCCACACATCTGATGTAATTAAGCGTCCTGTGAGTTAATGAGTCATCTCTCCTCCTACACTCTGTCCTCGTCAACATCACTCCTTCATCTCCTCGTCTTCCTCCTTCATCCCCTCGTCTTTATCTTTCCACCCTCCTTCATCATCTTCTCATTCTTGTCTTCTTCTCATTCTGACCTCCATCTTTTAATCCCTTACTCTTTTTCCAACCCTTCCTTCCTTCTTTCCTTCCTTCCTTCCTTCCAATGTCCCCATGATTCCTCACTTCTACTCTTCCTCCTTCCTTCCTTGTAACACCCTCAGAGCTGGGGCCAGCAGACTGTTAGCTTCACTTAGCTTAGCACAAAGAATGGAAACAAACTCAGTTAGCGGTCTTGACTCTGACCTGACTAGGAGCATTTGAACATTTTGAGCTAAAATTCTTATAAATTACAAGTATTTTTTTTTTTTAGACGATAGACACACAGAGTAGTGTGTCTGTGTGTGTGTGTGCGTGTGTGTGTGTGAGTGTGTGTGTGTGTGTGTGTGTGTGTGCGTGTGTGTGTGTGTGTGTGTACCGGTCAGGGCGAGGACGAGCAGCAGCAGGCCGGCCAGCAGGCTCACGGTGGGGATCAGGATGTAGAGGAGAAGTCGAAGGTGATTGGTCGATCCCAGCTTGTGAGGACACGGCTCCACGCCCATCCCGGCCTCGGGTCCTCGAGCCGGCGTCTGGAGGACACACCGAGACGGGTTCACAGTCATCGAAACAAGTCAGACCTGGTTATTACATCATGAGCCGCCGCCGGTGGCGTCTACCAATCAGAAGAACCTGTCTGTCTGTGTGATGTCACAACATGAAGTGGACTTCTGAGGAGTTAGTTGAGCTGATGTGAGCAGAGCTGAAGAAGAATTGAGGCTGGGAAACGCCACACCGACCCGCTAAGTCCAGTTAGAGCCCCGCCCCCTGGTTATTTTTAACGAGCAGGCGGGGGGCAGCGGGGGGCAGCGGGGGGGCGGCGGGGGTGACCCGGGTGTTTCTGTCCTCTCAGAGTTTCCATTGAACATGTCGAAGTTATTTTTGAAGCGATATGACGACGAGCCGACACTCGACACCACACAGCACCTCAGGGCTTTAAATACTGCTCGCTCCACCTCTCTCTCTCTCTCTGGATCTCCCTCTGTTTAATACACTGATCGATCAAGTGTTAATCAATCAACCGATCGATCGGTGTATTTACTGTCTCCACAGGTTCACTGATAACAACTCTGTATTTTTACTTTAAGTTTCTTTTTCATCTGAGCAGAAAATGAAAATGATCATTTGTTCTGTTCTATAATCTAAAACTCAACTGACTGTAACAATGAGGGACTTTTATTTTGAAGGCCAAATTCACACCAAGTACTGAGGCTATAAAACAAAACTGAGAACTGATCGTTTAATAAGCGTAATAATGAATATGCATCACGACTCAATCATTAGATTCTCACCGTAACAAGGAGAATTAATCTCAAACACCAAGGAACTATTGTTAAGACTTTTATTTTGAAGGCCAAACAAAATAAACAAAGTAAGAAGGCTAAAATAATTATGGTGCTGATTTTATTTGATCAGAACCAGAACCTGGAACACATCAGTGTTTAAATAATCATCAACCTGCTGTAAATCATCGTAGATTCTGTGGTTCTAATAACAGAGAACACGAGACTTGTTACTTTGTGTTTTAATGTTAATTTATATTTCCTCCACAGTGCTGAATATTAAGATCTTTAAGGTGTCGCAGGTAAATAAAGTTATAGATTCCAGTGTGGAGACGATGAGCACGACGCCTGCTCAGCATCACTGTGGTCTGACTCAGTTTAACATCCAGACTCAGGATCAGCAACAACAGAGAGAGTAACCACTGAATTATCACAGGAGTTGATTTAATGAGCAGCTGATCACCGAGCGACGAGTCGACTGAAACAACGGAACATCTTCACTGACGAGATGATCTGAAGCTGTTCTGTCAGTGAACTCAATCTTAGTTAATAAAGTCAAAACAATCAGCTGATGATCCTGACAATCATGTAATTAAACACGTATAACTGTCTATTTAATTTTAGTTCATAATCAACCTGTTATTGGAGGATCTGTGAATCGATTATTAAGGTGATAAAACAGATGAAATGTTAACGAGACATTAAAGAAGACGTTCATTCAGTTCGTTCAGACTTTAACCTCTAGAGCTGAATTAATCAATATTTTATTTAATAATGAATAAAATGACAAACTGACTGATGTGATGTTGTTTTAACTTCTACATTCTGTCAGGTTTTCAGTCAGAAGAGACTTCAAAGATCATCAGTCATCAATCAGCAAATATTCTCACCATTTAAATAATTAATCAGGTAGAAAACATTCATACTTCTGTGAGTCAGAGTGTGAAGATACTCTGGAGATCTTTAATAATTTATTCTCCTCCATGAACATCATGACATAATGTCAACAAGCACAGCTTCAGATGTGTTATAGATCATCAATCAGATCAATAATCAGCCGGTCAGACATCAAACATCAATTATCATTAACTTGTTCATTAAACACATCATGAGACAAAGTGGGGACATGAGACAGAAGAAGACGTAGGACAGAAGAAGACAGAAGAAGACGTGAGACAGAAGAAGACGGGAGACAGAAGAAGACGTGAGGACAGACACAAGGAGACACCGCGGCGCGTTCAAGGACAGTCCGCCGGACACTGCTCCTCTAGCACCGGGCTCACAGAGCCGCACTCACCGCCGCCGGTCCCGCCGGTCCCGCAGGTCCCGCTCCGCTGAAGGTGACACGCCGGCAGGTCTCCGGCCGCGCGGACAACATGACCTGACGCCTCTGAGCGCGAGACCATCCCTCTGCCGCTGCCCGCGAGCAGCTCCGCTAACTAACCGAGCACGAGACAGGCAGGCTCCGCCCACTCAGACACCACCTCCAAACACACACACAAACACACACACATACACACACACACACACACACTGTTCAGGTTGTCTGCACGTGACCACTAAGCCCCCACAACAGATTAAACACAACTGCTGCGACACGAGCCTCGTGCTGCTTGTGTGTGTGTGTGTTGTAGGTCACACACGCTCTACCGACTGTACCTGTCCTCCTGTCTTTGTGAGGACCACCGTCACACCTCAGCATGAGGACGTAGTGATCAGTGAGGACTTTGTGTCACGAGGCTCTGCAGTGGCCAGACTGTGTCATTACACCGTCATGTGACGCTCTGAGACGCTCACATCGAGTCGGAATCAATCTGACCGGTGGCCACTCGAGGTATTACAGTGGAAACAGACTTTCATTATAAAATGGACATCTGTAAAGTTAGCGGGCTGAGTGGGAACTTGTGGGCGGGGCCACGTAACCAGGAAGTAAGATAACGTTTATAGCGTTTGCACCAGACGAGTGATTCTTCACACTTGATCTAGTTCTTCTATGAAGCTGTGGTCACAACCCCAAACAAATGACTCACACCACTCTCAACATCTAGAAGAGCAGCACGATTACATTATTTGATTCGAGTTAGCTTGGCGCTAAACCGACCAATGCCACTGAACACACAGGGGGGAACTTTTACACCCCTCCAGCTTCATGCACCGCCGAGCAGCTTTCATACGGATGAACGTGGATTTCAACCTGAACGTTTCTTTATGTTTCTTTATGTTCCTGCCATGATCGTGGATGAGATGGTCCTGGACCGTTTGACAGCCTTGTTGGCTGTGATAGCGCTATGCTACGCTATCAAAGTGATGTCAAAAAATATAATCATTATTCATGAATTTTATCAATCTTATTTCTATTTAGAGGCTCCTCTACATTTTGGTATCACAGTTCCCATGATGCCTTGGGGGATGTAAACATTAAGAAACCATGTGTCAACACTAGCTGAATTAGCCGTTAGCAGCTCCTGTTAGCATTGTACTCATGGATGTACAGACAACTATCACTGGATCACTGTGAGACTGGAGAAACGTTAAATCATGGAGATTCCTAAGGGAGTTCTGCAGTTATCTATGATTTTTCCAGCTAAGTGTTAGTGTGCACAAAGCTGTAAATGATGGGTCATCGACTACTCCTGGATTCTGAGTTTAATAAAGTAATATTTCCCCGCGTCCCAACAAAGAACACAAAAACATAACCAATCTTTGTATTTCATAAAATCTGTTTATTGTTTCTGCTGCAAGTCTCCAAACAATTATTTAGACTTGAACCGTTACAACAGTCCAGCTGGATCCTGCAGGTTCAGGCGGCACGTTAATAAAAAAAGGATACATCTGAACAAAGAAACACAAACACAACTGACTTTTCTCCGACACGAGTTCACTGCAGTCACAGTTTACATGTTGGTAACTTTTACTCAGATTACAGTCGCAGGTTTTAACTAAAGCTGCAACGATTTATCGATACGTTGTCAAATATTAAACTAATCTCCAAAACTGTCAGTTTATTAAATGTGAATATTTTGTTTCCTCGTCTGTGACAGTAAACTGAACATCTTTGTGTTGATCCACGTTTCACCATTTTCTGACAACTAATCAATACAATACAAAATCAACTGACAACCAAAATAATTGTTAGTTTCAGCTTCTTTTTTTCCTAAATCGTACACGACATTTCATTGACAATTAACCCAGAAGATCTCCAGATTATGTTGATAATCAATATTTGCAGCCTTACAGAAAACAAACCAGTCGACTCTGTTAACTTATCGTTTCTGTGAAAATCAACTAAATATCGTTTTATGTGTTGTTTTTGGTTTTGATACAGAAATTCAGGCAGCTCATCACTTTAAGGTGTCACCATCAAATCAAAATAAGATTCTAATCCTGGAAAAGAGAAGCAAGTCACCACAACATCACCAGACTCATTAAAGAATATAGTGATTTTAAGAGTTGTTGAGTTAAAACAAACTTCATAACATTATGAAACTCTGTCTCTGACTCATTCTGCATTATTTGGACCTTCTTATAAATTCAGCAAATGTTCTACATGAACTTCTTTCTGTCTTTGAGTAGAAACATGGAGTCTGTGTGTCTCAGAGCTGAACACTGATCGGATCACTCAGGACAGATGTTGACACCTAAAGAACTTTGATCACATGTAACACCATGTAGTGTCATCAGAGGATAAAACCAGTTAACAGATCAACAGCAGCAGAAGTCTGGACTGAAAATCAAAGTGAGTTGTGACCTCACTGTGATGTCGTTGAACCGTGACACATTAATGAAACTCTTTCTGAAATCATTCTCAACCTTCACCTGAAACTTCAGACAGGACGTAACTAAACTAAAACCTCTACGGCTACGACAAGAAAACAAACAGTTCAAACTGAAGTCTTATATTAAGTTACAGAATCAAAACAAGTAGAAGAAATCTGACGGAAAGAGTCAAACTAAATAAAATCACAGAACCAGAAGAAGACAGAATTAAACCAGCTGGCGGCAGCGACAGAACGACGTCAGGCGACTGGAACATTTACGTCCACACGTGTTGCTCAGGAAGTCGTCAGGAGGTAGTAGGCGGCGCCCGACAGCAGAGCTCCACCCAGCGGGACGAGGACGAAGGCGGCACACCTCCTCCACCACCTCCCCGCCCTGCCCCCGTCATCGTCCACCTCCTCCCTCCTGCCTCGCTTCTTACTCCTCCGACCTCCTCGCTGCTGACGCTTCTCGAACGCCTCCAGCTCCTCCTGAACACACGGCGGGAAACAAACGCTTTGTTGTCAACAAACCACCTCAAACCTGATTCATTAACACTCAACGATTCTATGAGTTCTGAGACAGATGTGTGTGTATATTAGGGCTGGGCAAGTTAACTCGTTATTATCGCGTTAACTCATTAATTAATTAACGCAGACAATTATTTTATCGCGCATTAGCGCAGATTTTATTGTGTCTTTTATTATTGTAAACGTCTGTTGCTAACAGGCTTTTATTTTGTTAAAAGTCTGTTTCTGAAGGCCGCTGAACCAGAAAAGAAAAGAACTGTGTGATAAACAAACATGGAGAAGGGTACGGAGCTTTTACATCGCCGTTTTCATTTTAAAGTTCTTCCAGGCGGCGGAGTCGACAGAACCAAAGTCATCTGTAACCACTGCCAAGTTGAATTTTCGTATCACCGGACTACTTCCAGTCTAAAATATCACCTGAATGCAAAACACACTGATATCAGCGAATCATTCAGCGAGACAAACAGTGGAGCGAGGCTTCGGCAGACCACGTTAGATGCAGCGTGTGGAGAAGTATAGATGAACAAAGGCAAGAGAAGCTAACAGATGTCATAGTGAAGTGGACAGCTACAGACTGCAGGCCGATCAGTGCTGTGGAAGACATCGGTCTGAGAAACATTCTGAGAATCACGACAAATGACGGCAGGTATGAGACGCACCATCACACGAAGAACGCACGAGTTGTATAAAAAGGAGAGGACTGAAAAAGCGACAACTTTACAACGTGCACCCGCTGTTGCTCTCACTGGGGACTATGTTTGTGTTGTTACCTCAGAAATTGCCTGTTTTAATGTTATGATTGTGGCTCAGGATTTTGTGGGCATTTTTAAAAAATATATTTCTCATAACAAACAGCGATAACATTAATGCCCTACCAGTGGCAATGAGCTTACATTTTGTATTTTAAGTTGAGATTTAAACTAAATATTTTATTTAACTGCTACTGTATAAGAAATGCTGATGTTAAAAGTGCGCTATACATTTGAATTCATTATTGGATTTTGCGTATACAAAACTCACAGAATCGTACATACATACATATAAATACAGTTAAAGACTGTAAGTGAGGCTCGGTGACACGTTTACTGCTGTAACAACAAGCAACACTTCAGATTCATGGAGTCGAAGAGATTAAAGGTCCTGAATGGTTCTATGTCACACTGACCTGAAGCTTCTTCTGCTCCTCCTCCTGAGCCGCTCTTTGCTCCGCCTCCTTCAGCTGAACGCACACACACACACACACACACACACACACACACACACACACACACACACAGTTGTTAGTGTGTGTCCAGGTGTGACTCACTCACTGACTGTACAGGTGTGTGTTCGTTTGTGTACCTGGCTGACTTTCTTCTGCTGGTCTCTGCAGGCGTCGTCACACTGAACACACTGATCTGACAGAGAGCACGGGAACTCCTACACACACATACACACACACACACACACACAGACACACACAGTGTATAAACAAACCTCACATGTTTATTGGAGACGACTGAACAAAGACTGGATTGTTTCAGCACCATCTTCAGTTTCTCCTCAGAGCCTCGATTCATCCACAATTTAAGGTGTGTGTGTGTGTGTGCGTGTGCGTGTGCGTGTGTGTGTGTGTGTGTGTACCTTCTTGATCCTCTTGCAGGGGCAGCGGAGCTTCACCTTCTGTTGACATTTCTCCTCACACACTCCTGGATGACACACCTGCTTACAGCGGTGACCACAGCTCAGCTACACACACACACACACACACACACACACACACACACACACACACACACACACACACACAGGATAAACACAGCCCATCAGAAGAGGAAACATGAAGCAATGTGTTAGAAATGAAAACAAACATGAGTGTCTACAGAACCATCAGTCTGGACCTTCAAACAGAACTCAGCTGAGCGCTCAGTTTGATCAGAACTTTGTGTCCAAAGAGAAGTCATCTCCTCTCTCACTGCGTTCTGACAAAGACGAGTCCTGATAAAACTCAACAAATAAAATCTGATAGTTTAGAACATTACTTTAGTGTGTGTGTGTGTGTGTAAATACGCCAGTGTATAGGTTTGTTATTCCAGCTCAGTGTGTGTGTGTGTGTGTGTGTGTGTGTGTGTGTGTGTGTGTGTCGAGGCTTTTAGAAGCTTAAGTTACTGCAGACTACGAAAACAGTCTTCTGTCAAAGTGGAGTGCACACACACACGCACACACTCTTCAAACAAACATTGACTGTGTGTGTGTGTGTGTGTGTGTGTGTGTGTGTGTGTGTGTGTGTGTCAGTGCCAGTAAGTGACAGAATGAAAACACTAAATCATTCCCAGGTGAAAGTAAAACACACCCAATGACTCTCTGTGTGTGTGTGTGTGTGTGGTGTGTGTGTGTGTGTGTGTGTGAGTGAGAGAGTGTGTGTGTGTGTGTGTGTGTGTGTGTGTGTGTGTGTGTGTGTGTGTGTGTGTGAGAGAGAGTCGTCTGGCGCCACAGAGCTAAATTGATTATTGGAAAGAGAAAGGGAGAAAGGAACAGCTCGCGTTGTGTTACGCCTGCAGTGACACTGACAATTATTGATTACTGATCGGGAAGAGCAGAGGAAGGACGGACTGAAGGAGGACGGGGAGGAGGACGGGGAGGAGGACGGGGAGGACAGGGAGGAGGAGAGGGGAGGAGAACGGGGAGGAGGACGGGGAGGACAGGGAGGAGGAGAGGGGAGGAGAACGGGGAGGACGGGGAGGACAGGGAGGAGGAGAGGGAGGAGGACGGGGAGGAGGACGGGGAGGACAGGGAGGAGGAGAGGGGAGGAGAACGGGGAGGACGGGGAGGACGGGGAGGAGGACGGGGAGGAGGACGGGGAGGACGGGGGGGAGGAGAGGGGAGGAGGACGGGGAGGACGGGGAGGAGGACGGGGAGGAGGACAGGGGAGGAGGACGGGGAGGAGGACGGGAGGACAGGGGAGGAGGACGGGGAGGAGAGGGGAGGAGGACGGGGAGGAGGACGGGGAGGAGGAGAGGGAGGAGGACGGGGAGGGAGGGAGCAGTGACACGTCCACACACACACACACACACACACACACACACACACACACACACACACACACACACACTGTAATGGGAGGCAGGTGACTCCACTTCCAAAGTCTGATAAACAAGTCCCATGATGCAGTGGGGCCAGCCCGAGGTCTCCATAGATGGTCGTGGCTGTGTGTGTGTGTGTGTGTGTGTGTGTGTGTTCACCTCTTAGGACACTGGTTGTTGCAGGAGCCCAACTCCACCTTCGTCTGCTCGTCAGCGGAGGTCAACTTCCTGCAGAGAAACAAATCCGTACGTTCTACTCAGATTCAATCAAGCTTTATTCATACAACACGTTCCTGCAGTGAGCGGCTGTGTACTGACGTGCACTCGATGTACAGCAGGCTGATCTTGCAGTGGCAGCGTTGGCGGATCATCTGGCTGCAGGGGGGGCAGTCGCCGGGGTGACAGGGGCGGGGGCAGGTGTGGGGGCAGCCTGGGGGGCGGGGCTTAGAGCAGGCCTCCTCACACACCTCACACTGCAGAGACGGAGACGGATCAATATCTGATTATCAAGTCGTTCCGACACAGCACAGTGTCGACGCTAAACATTATATCATCGTTAAGACTCAAGTCAACTTTATGGATCCCTGACAGGGATCAGCGAGGCCCGCTTGTGGTCCGAGGACCACAGTTTGAGAACCTTCTGTCTCCTGATCTGTGTGTTCACATGGACAAGATGGACGACAGTCAGAGCTCTGAATCTGAATCAAGTTTCATTTATCTACTGTTAAACCATTCTAGTGTCTTTAACAGTTAGCATTAGCTGTTAGCATTAGCTAGCTAGTGTTATCATAGTCATTAACAATCTGTCAGACATCTGGTCGGGTTCGGACCTTCTTCAGTAACGAGTCGACCCGTTCTCAAGAACTCCTTCACGAACAGGACTGTTTGTATCACGTGAGCTTCTCACATTAACTGAAGACATCAGAACTGTTTTTAACAACAAACTAATACAACTTGACTCGCAGTCACACAAACTGCTGAACATGACACAAAAATAATGTTTGAATTAAACCTTAAAAGTATAAACACGGGACAGACAGAAGATTTGAGAGGATCCAATTCGCTCGGTGGCGTGAGAAAGTACTCCTACAAACTAAACCTACATATACTTTTATAGATAACATAAAATCTGGAACACTTTCTGCTTCATAAATCAATCTTCACATATTTATGAGTGACACTCTTTATAAAAACGAGTCCAAAAACTGATGACAAACGTTGAGTTTATAGTTTTCATGTGTTTACAGATTTTATTAAAACTACACTGCTCCTCACAACGACTCTTGACTTTAATTAACAACCTAATGAGGTCATCACCTTGTTGCCGTTGGTAACCAGGTGACACTCCCTGCTGCAGTCGTGGTTTCCGCAGGTCAATGGTCGTCCACACGGTCTCTTACAGGAGAAGCGACCCCGGCGATGACACGGCACCGGGCTGACCTGCTCGGTCCAGAACAGACAGCGTTAAAGTATTTTTTGACCTCGTCTGAAGGTGAACGAGTGTGTGTGAGTGATTCTGAGTGTGTTGAATACAAAACGAGGAGACGGGATGAAATGCAGCAGAGACAGACAGAGAAGGACAAAGTGGACGGATAGAGAGAGAGAGAGAGAGAGGGGGGGGGGAGTGGACGGGGGAGGTCAGGGAGACAAACTAATAATGGACGAGAGAACAAGACGGACAAGAAAACACAGAGGAGACGAGGAAGAGGAGGAGGAGGAGGAGGAGGAGGAGGAGCAGGAGGACGGTCAACAGAAGAAAGAGGGAGTGTAAGAAGTTATTAATTAAAAACAGGCAGACGCAGCAGGACAGAGTGATGGAGTGACGAAGGGACGGAAACTGGTTCATAAGACGCAGAACAACATGAAACCATCAGGAGGACGAAGGAGACGTGAGCTGGTTCTTACCTCATGTTCCCCAAAGCAGGACCTGAAACACAAACACAGCACACATGAAGGTCCACTTCACTTCTCTTCACTTCACTTCACTTCTCTGTCCTCTTCAGATCCACTGACCTACATTAACTCCTTCATGTCATCTCACAGTTTACTTTACTTTTATTCACTTTATTTCCATTTACCTCCGTTCACTTTTCTAATGTCACTTCAAGTTCAAATAAACTTTACTTGCATGTTACAGTGACATTAAACTACATATTGTTGAATAATTACATGTTTCACCTCACTTCTTTCTTAGAATGATGACTGAACCACTAATGATCCACTTCACATCTGTAAACTCTCATCACTTCAATTCTGTTTTATTTTCATCCACTGTCAGTCTGTTAACTTCACCTCAATCTGCTGACACTCACTTTATTTACTGTATTCATATTCTTTGATTCATTCAAGACATTTTCCTCCATCTATCATCATTTCTCACATCATCACTTCGCTGACTGAATCCATGAGGACGCGTTCACTTCCACTCACTTCACTCGCGTCACTTTAAATGAATCAGTGTGTTTAATTTAGCTCTCATATCTTAAATATTATAACTCACATTGACTTCATTTTATTCTCTGTTTAGTTTCACCCACTCACACGATGATTCTTCACATCGTCTCTTGTGACTGACTCCACCTTCACCTCCGTCAGCCCGTTCCTCTACTCAGAGACCACAGTGACGGTCTGGGAAACTAAAGCTGCCACTAAGTGTTCACTTTAACTGCCACACACTTTCCACCGTTACTCATGTTTCAAAAGCTCCTATTTCCTCCAACCGCAGGGAAACATGTACACCACACACACACACACACACACACACACACACACACACACACACACACACAGACACACAGTGTCAGTTTGTGGCTGTTGGCCCGGGTCTCCTTAACATCAACACACATGGTTGGTGTTGGTCGCTCACTGCGTCACAGAGCTGCAGGCAGCTGGCAAACACAACTGTTACACACACACACACACACACACACACACACACACAGACACACACACTTTGGGGACATTACACAGACTGACCCACAAATCTGCTTTTTCCTAACTGGGGACACAGATGTTGTCCTGAATTGGACAGCCGGTCCAAACCCACTGAGGTTCAGTCTGAACTCGTCTCCTCACCGATCAGGATTCAGATCTGAGGCTCAACGTCTCTCAGATGAATCAGTGACGTCGTGATGTTTTGTTTGTCTCAGAAACAGGAGAATTATCTCAGCTCAAACAGCAGAACTCAATGACTCCCAATCTGGAGACACACACACACACACACACACACACACACACACACACACCATGTAATGTGTTTTTTAATCTCAGGTCTAATGAGCCACGACCAAAGTACCTTGGAATGTGTGTGTGTGTGTGTCTGTGTGTGTGTGTGTGTGTGTGTGTGTGTGTGTGTGTGTGTCTGTGTGTGTGCAGCATGGTGAAGACAGAGAGTGACTGTCTGAACACACTGAGACCTCCTGGTGTAGTGCAGCAGTGTCACAGTCGTCTCATGTTTTACATGTCTAACCTCGAGCTCTCACAGATCTGCCGGGACAGAACCGGGCTTTGATTCTAGTCCCTCCTGTACATCAGTACTGACTGTGATGTCACAGTGATGTCACAGTGACTGCACGCCTGTTTGTGTTTCTTCAAACCTCGACCAAACAATCGTGCTGGGCGGAGTTAAAACCAGGACGCAGACACGGAGGTGAACCTGACGTTAAAGTGGTCAAAGTTTCAGCTGCTCGCTCGTCTGCGTTGGAACGTTTAGTGACCAGGTGAGTCTGACAGTTGTTGTTGTTTAACAGTTTCAGTAACATGCAGATGGCAGAGTGACAGGCTTCACACCAACAGTCCACATCCAGGCAGGCAGACCAGGTTTTGTTTTAGACCACGTTGAGCGAAACACTTCCTGTACAGTCGTTTCAAGCCTTCTGTTTACTGGCAGGCTTTTAATTTGAAATACAGCAGGAAGGCTTCACTCACACTGTCAGAACAAATGTGTTCTTCATTTGACTTTTACTTGGACTGAGTTGAACCATATGTTCATGTGTGTGTGTGCGTGTGCACCTACGTTGGGATGGCCACCTGACACGGCGGACAGGGCAGAGCTTTCTTGACGAAGGCCGGTTCAGACGGCTGCTCCCACGGACCCGCTAACTGCACCTGAACACATCCAGAGAAGCGCCGTGTGAAGAGACAGAACCAGAACATCCAGAGCAACACACGGCATGATGACTGAGAGCAGATGTGGAACCACCTGCTGGGACTTGACCAGAACCAGGTCGTGGCAGGGCTGAGGGCAGGTGTGGCTGCAGCCGGGCAGCGGCAGCAGGCAGGACTGTCTGCAGGGCGGGCAGGGCCCGGGGTGGCACCGGTGGGTCTCTCTGGTCGGGTGGTGGCAGGATGAAGGACACCTGGAGGAGACGACAGACTGTGATGGAGGTTACAGGTGAGAGGGGGTCAGACGGGACAGCTGGTCTGAGGGTTTACCTGCAGGACTCTTTGCAGCGAGGCGGCTTGGTGCTCCGCTCACGCCCACAGGGGACGACCAGGACGGACGAGCCACACGTGCACCGGACCTCCACCGTCTCCGGACAGGGGTAACAGCTACCTGAGGGACAGGTGAGACATTATGCATCTGTCTGTAAACCTTCAGGCAGCTGTAGGAACACTGACAGGTTCTGATGCCTGCTGACAAAACGATCACAGGATAAACTGACAGTCATTGTTGTTACTCTTCAGCCGACAGTGACTTTCAGAATTTTATAAAGGGATGTCTTCAAATGTTCTGTTTAGTCCAACAGCAGTCCAAAACCCAAAGACTCTTCAGGTACTGTCAGAAGTGATAAAGAAAAGCAGAGGATCGTCACATTCAACCAGCTGAAACAGACTTCTGACCCAGAAATCTATTATTGATTCAGAGTTTCTCTATCGACTCATTAGAAGGTTTATGTTCAGATCGTGAGCCCGACCCGACAGAGGAAGGAGTCTCAGCAGGGGGCCAGTCGATGGTGGACGTCCTCACAGAACCACAGTCCTGTCTACAAACCTGCCCACTCCTCAATACAACCGACGGTTTACCAGCTACGACACTGAGTTTCTACATCCCACTGGGGTTCTGACGGGTCTGTAGGTCCGGACAGAAGCCGGCTGCTCGCCTCTGCTTCTAATCACATGAGCTGATAAGTTCAACACCTCCAGCTTCAGCCGGTCCGGTCTGTCACTTCCAGCTCTCCAACATCTGTATTCTGTCACCTGACACTCTGCTGTCCACCAGATAGCAGAGTGTGTGTGTGTGTGTGAGTGAGTGTGTGTGTGAGATAAACCTTCAGTGTGTGTCAGAACCAGTTATGGTCCAGTGTTTGGCTCCATGTTGGATCTTTGTCTCATATGGTTTTATTAACTTTTACGAGCAATATTTCATTTTATCTTTATTCTTTCATCTTTTATTCTTTATCTTTTACTTTAAAGATTCATTCTATCACAAATGTTTCACAACCGCTGAGGCTCATGGGTAATGTAGTGTTTAGACTCGTCCACAGCACAGACTTCTCAAATGATCAGAGTCATTAACCGTAAATTAACGACGTATAAATAAAGTTTATTCTCTGAACTTAATATCAAAGTTTATTTCAGCAGGTTCACGTTAAGTCAACACACACACACACACACACACACACACACGCCACGGTGTCGGCCGTTATCTGCGAGGTGATGCGTTGGCGGCGGCGCGACCTTCTATCTGTTCCACCCTGAAAGGTCAGAGCAGCCAATCAGCACGCAGGAACACAAATACATTAACTTTAATCTATTCAGCCAATCAGGACGCAGACGGATGCATAAATGATCCTTTATCGTCCGATCAGAGGAACAATGGAGGCAGGAAGCTGTCTGGGGTTCTGCTCACACACACACACACACACACACACACACACACACACACACACTCTTTAATAAAAGGGATTAATGATGTTTGGCAGGAAGCAGAGGTCAACATTTTCCCAAACACACACACACATTTAAGTGTGTGTGTGTTGTTCAGCCCTATCAACCAGAAGAAATGTCAGCACACACACACACAGACACACACACACCCACACACACACACACACCAGGAGGTGTTCTGGGTCAGAATTTTCCTACATTTGACCTTTGACCTTCCACCAGCTGTGACTCTCTCAACAAATCACAACAAGTCTGACAGACGATGATGTGATGTGACGCCCTGTGTGTGTGTGTGTGTGTGTCAGTGTGTGTGTGTGTGTGTGTGTGTGTGTGTGTGTGTGTGTGTGTGTGTGTGTGTGTGTGTCTGACTCTAACTCTCGCTGAAGTTTCAGTTTTCCTGAACTAATGTCAGAAGAAATCAGACTTTCAACGACATTTCTTTCTTCTTTTTTAGCGGCAGCCGTGTTATTAATGAGGTGGAGACACTGTACAGGTGTGTACAGGTGTGTACAGATGTGTACAGATGTGTACAGGTGTGTACAGATGTGTACAGATGTGTACAGGTGTTTACCACAACAACAAGTCAGCTGATTAAAATACACAAGTCAAAATCAGGCTTTTACTTCTCAGAGTCCTAACTGAGTCAAATCTCAACTCAGACATGAAACACCTGTTTTTCATTACCATTCAGAACTCCCTTAAGAATCTTCATGATTTTAACTGTCCTTCAGTATTACAGTGATCCAGTGAGTCATCTGTACATCCAGGAGTACAGTGCTAACAGGAGCTGCTAACGGCTAATTCGGCTCATATCACTGGAGACTATTTGACTAAATGTAAACAAACGTTAACACACTTTAAAACTGTGCGTCTGCGTTGGTCGAACAAAATAAGACAGCTTAAGATGTCACGTTAAAAATAATTCCAGATGTTTCATAGATTCAAATTAAATCAATCTTGTAAATGAAAATGACGACCGATCGAAGCTGGCTGTGTGTGTGTGTGTGTGTGTGTTACCTTGGTGACAGCCAGACGGACACTTGTGGTTGCGACACCCCAGAGTTCGACCACAGCTCTGGTCACATGGAGGGCAGTTACCAGGGCAACACTGAAGCACAAAGCATGATGGGAAACAGAGTTTAGACAGGAGGATAAACAGCTGACAGAGTCCAGCTCCGCCGTTTCTTCTTCTTCTCTGCTGGTTCTGCTGGTTCTGCTGGTTCTGGTCCACAGTGAGGACGTTTAAAGGATGTTCTGACTGGTTCTGAGACCCGGTGACATTAAACATTAGACTGATGCTGTGAAGCCGCAGAGATGAAGACGGCAGCTCGCCGTGTGAGACGACAGGTGCGTCAGTCAACCTTTAGCCATCAGATCACTCCGATTAGATGACATCACTCTGACATTTACTCCACAGGAGGCAGACGCTCAGAACCATCAGAACCATCTGAGCCTCAAAGACCATCACAGCCTCACATCTGGAGACGCATCATTGAGCTGATACATGTATTGATCCTCCTGATGATGATGATGCTGCTGCTGCTGGACTCACCTTCCTCCTGCACTGGTGTCTCTGGCAGCTTCTGGTTTTTGGACATTTGGAGTCACACAGGTATTCTTTGTGACACGACATCAACTTCCTGTATTTACCACACCTGCACTCCCTCTCCACCTCCTGAAACACACACACACAGGGTCAGGGTGTTTCTGTGTGTGTGTGTGTGTGTTGGAGTGTGTGTGTTAATGTGTGTGTGTTAATGTGTGTGTGTGTGACCTGTCTGCAGGTCTCGCAGCTCCCTCGGTGACACCTCATTGAACAGGTGTGTTTTCCACATGACAGACGGCGGTCGCACGTGTCACCGCACGGCGACACTTCCTCCGTGCACGGCAGAGACGACTCTAGGCACACACACACACACACACACACACACACACACACACACACAGTGACATTTAGAAAATACCAGCAGACAGTCAGACAGATAAGTGAGTAAGTGAGTGAGATAATGTGTGTGAATGTGTGTGTGTCACTCACTGGTCTTGCCACAGGGACAGGTTCTGCTGACGGAGCGGGGACATGGAGGACAAACGCCATCATGACACAAAACCTCACAGGTGTGATTCCCACAGGAGAGGAGAGAGCCACACACCTGAGAGAGGAGGAGACGGAGGAGGAGGAGGTTTACTTCATCTGTTAACAGCACACACATGCTTCCAGACAGTCATTTTCAGAGTAATCAACTACTAAATCAATAATAGTTGCAGTTCTAATCTTCTCTCATCCCGTGTGTGTGTCTGTACCTGCTGACAGTTCCACTGAGGGCTGGCACAGGGTCTCTCCGCCTTCTCTCGACCACACACACACTTCTGAACACTGACTCTGGGACAGGGAGAGCACTCTGACACACACACACGCACACACACACGCACACACACACACACACACACGTTACAGTTTACATACTTAGACATTTACAGGTGTCATCATCATGTTGTGTTGTCCATCACATTAATCAAAATGTGACATTACAATACATTGTAGGAATGTTCATTCAGTACGTTTCAGGTGTGTGTGTGAGTGTGTACCTGTGTGACAGGGCTGTGTACAGGTGTGTGTGTGTGTGTGTGTGTGTGTGTGTGTGTGTGAGTGTGTACCTGTGTGACAGGGCTGTGTACAGGTGTATGTGAGTGTGTACCTGTGTGACAGGGCTGTGTACAGGTGTATGTGAGTGTGTACCTGTGTGACAGGGCTGTGTACAGGTGTGTGTGAGTGTGTACCTGTGTGACAGGGCTGTGTACAGGTGTATGTGAGTGTGTACCTGTGTGACAGGGCTGTGTACAGGTGTGTGTGAGTGTGTACCTGTGTGACAGGGCTGTGTACAGGTGTGTGTGAGTGTGTACCTGTGTGACAGGGCTGTGTACAGGTGTATGTGTGTGTGTACCTGTGTGACAGGGCTGTGTACAGGTGTGTGTGAGTGTGTACCTGTGTGACAGGGCTGTGTACAGGTGTGTGTGAGTGTGTACCTGTGTGACAGGGCTGTGTACAGGTGTGTGTGTGTGTACCTGTGTGACAGGGCTGTGTACAGGTGTGTGAGTGTGTACCTGTGTGACAGGGCTGTGTACAGGTGTGTGTGTGTGTGTACCTGTGTGACAGGGCTGTGTACAGGTGTGTGAGTGTGTACCTGTGTGACAGGGCTGTGTACAGGTGTGTGTGTGTGTGTACCTGTGTGACAGGGCTGTGTACAGGTGTGTGTGTGTACCTGTGTGACAGGGCTGTGTACAGGTGTGTGAGTGTGTACCTGTGTGACAGGGCTGTGTACAGGTGTGTGTGTGTGTGTGTACCTGTGTGACAGGGCTGTGTACAGGTGTGTGAGTGTGTACCTGTGTGACAGGGCTGTGTACAGGTGTGTGTGTGTGTGTACCTGTGTGACAGGGCTGTGTACAGGTGTGTGAGTGTGTACCTGTGTGACAGGACTGTGTACAGGTGTGTGTGTGTGTACCTGTGTGACAGGGCTGTGTACAGGTGTGTGTGTACCTGTGTGACAGGGCTTTGTACAGGTGTGTGAGTGTGTACCTGTGTGACAGGACTGTGTACAGGTGTGTGTGTGTCTACCTGTGTGACAGGGCTGTGTACAGGTGTGTGAGTGTGTACCTGTGTGACAGGGCTGTGTACAGGTGTGTGTGTGAGTGTGTACCTGTGTGACAGGGCTGTGTACAGGTGTGTGAGTGTGTACCTGTGTGACAGGGCTGTGTACAGGTGTGTGTGTGTGTGTACCTGTGTGACAGGGCTGTGTACAGGTGTGTGTGTGTGTACCTGTGTGACAGGGCTGTGTACAGGTGTGTGTGTGTGTGTACCTGTGTGACAGGACTGTGTACAGGTGTGTGAGTGTGTACCTGTGTGACAGGGCTGTGTACAGGTGTGTGAGTGTGTGTACCTGTGTGACAGGGCTGTGTACAGGTGTGTGTGTACCTGTGTGACAGGGCTGTGTACAGGTGTGTGTGTACCTGTGTGACAGGGCTGTGTACAGGTGTGTGTGTGTGTGTACCTGTGTGACAGGGCTGTGTACAGGTGTGTGTGTGTGTACCTGTGTGACAGGGCTGTGTACAGGTGTGTGTGTGTGTGTACCTGTGTGACAGGGCTGTGTACAGGTGTGTGAGTGTGTACCTGTGTGACAGGGCTGTGTACAGGTGTGCTGCCTGCAGGGTAACAGCTTGTTGCACTGCTGCTGACAGGACCAGGCCTGGAGAGAGAGACACAGATCTCCAGGTGTAACTAACAGATGCAACAGTCCAGGTTCAACTCTCAACACTGCAGGTGTACCTTGTTGCTACAGCGACGGGGGAGGGGCTTAGCTTTGCCGCACATACAGGAAACTGACACCATCTTTGGACACGGAGGACAGGGACCTGAAAACACACACACAAACACACCTCATTATCATAAATCATATCAGAGTATTTACAGGGTTAATCTTTTCATATGTGTGTGAAGGTGTGGTTACCAGGGTGACAGAGCAGCAGACAGGTGTGTCCACAGGTGGGTTTGAGCTCCTTCTGACAGACGGAGCCACAGGAGTGAGGAGCCAACCAGGGGTCAGCTGGAGGATCCTGCATCTTCCCACAGTAACACATGTATCTGAACACAACACAACATGTTTCTATTGAAAGACTTTTATTTTGAAGGAAACCAGCTGCTCTGCTTTACTGTCTGTGTAGAAGGAGGAGTGACATCACAGTCCTGTGGAGCCCCCTGCTGGTCAGTGGCAGCTTCACACCACACACAGGTCAAAGGTCACAGTGTTGTGTTATTGATCAGTGATCAGAGGAGGGGGGTCTTCTCCCACAGCTGAGGGAGAGTACATTTACTCAAGTGCTTGTTTGTTTGTTTGTGCTCTGACGGCTAATCAGTGACGTGCTGCACCAGGTGGTTGTGTGTGTCTATATGTTACAGAGGAACACTCGGGTCCATACAGTGTGCAGGTGTTGACAGGTACCTGTTGGGCGTGGCGCTGGGTGGGTACTCAGCTCGACACTTTGGACTGTGGAGAGAGAACAGACACAGATCAGACTCCATGATGTGAAAGTGATGGACGTGTGGGCTAATAGACGAGCTGTTGGGTCAGAACTTAAACTCTGACATCGTGTGAACAATCCAGAGAAGATGTTCTAACTTCTGCATCTTTACATGATTTAGATTTGATTAAAAATGGAGGTTTTTCAGCTGATTGGCCCTCTACAGTTCTGGGGGAAGTGAACCAGAGACAGATTATCTGCACCTCATACATTAGACCTGCATTTATCAAACAACACAAACAGCAAATAAAGTAAAATACTAGTGACAAAAGCCTGAACCCTCCTCCTCCTCCTCCTCCTCCTCCTCCTCACCAGGGCCAGGGGTGCTGCTTCTGACCGAAGTCTTCATCAGTGACGGACGAGACGAGGAAGGCCGAGTCTTTGGCCCATTTCTGAATACAGGGCAGGTGGAAGAGAGAGAAACAGCTGGAGCAGCTCCACACCTGGACACAGACACAGAGGGGGAGGGGGAGGGGTCACATCTCCAGAGTAGATCAGAGACCAGAACGACCGTCAGTCACAGCTGTGGGCTCAGACGTGCTCAACGTCTCCTGACGGCTCGTCGTCACAGACACAGCTGAGAACACACGGGTTATTTCAAAGTGCCTCCTCATGACAGACTGTCGACTGTCTGTGTGACTGGAGCTCCAGTGATCAGTCAACAAGTTCATCTATCAATCATGATTAGAATCAGCAGTTCTCTCTCTTCTACGCTTCCAACAAATCACAGATGTAAACCTTCTGTTAGTGGAGCTGAAGACGACATGAAGAGGTTTGTAGCAACCAATAATGTGATTACGGCCAACAACGTAATAAGTTTGGCCATTTTAAATGTAATAGAGCCAGTAACGTAATAACTTGCCAATAATGTAATAAGTTATTACATTATTGGCTGGTCATGCAGCAGATAATGTAAAAATACATAAAAAGCACAGCAGTGTATTTCTTGAAAATAAAACACTTTTTGCAGTTTGCTCATCAGAAATAGGCATCATCATACCTTCACGTGTTTGATCACTGTTAGATGAAAATGTAACAACTGGAGCCAATAATGTAAGAATATATGTATAATTTTTTAATTTCTATTCACACCCCCCTATACAGGATGGCTAGAGAAGCAATTATGAGTTGATTGGGTTTTATTTTCTGTGGAGAGACCGTGTAGAAATGTCACACGCACACAGGAAACACCCACATTTGACCACTAGATGCTGTGGAGTAGCTAATCCATGTCAAGCAAGTCATGTGACTGATGAGACTTTCCTTAGTTTCCTTTAGTAGTCTGCAAACTTCAACACTTCAAACATGTTGAAAGGTAAACAATTCTCTGATTTACTGATTTACAGTTAAAATCCTAAATGTTGTGGAATCCTTGTTCATACATTCTTATATAATTGAGAGAAATCAGACACAGACAAATAATTAGTCTAACCATAAAACAACTGATGATGACACATACACAGTTGTATAGGTGTAGATTTATATCTCAGTAGATGTTGTTGCATCAACAGGTTGGACACTCTGTGCACCTCTGCCTCCTGAATGGAAAGGATTTTCTTAATACTCGACCGATAATGAAATAACCAGCCAATAACATAATAACTTATTACTTTATTGGCTTTATTACATTTAAAATGGCAACCTTATTACGTTGTTGGCCGTTATTACATTACTGGTTGCTACAAGGTTTAAATGTGCGGTACAACCACAGCTGAGCCTCATGGGTAATGTAGTATTCAGACACGTTCTGCAGACCTACAGGGGTTTAAACACCTGACAGCTTCAGGGAAAGTTCCACAGAAATCATCTTTAAACTACATGTCACCTGAAGACGCCATCTTGGGCTTTAAGACTATTTTATTTTATTTAATATATGTTCTAATAACAAGAGTTCATTAACAGGAGACTCACCGCCTGTGTCCTCTTGACGGAGGCGATGCAGATGAGACAGGTGAGAGCTCCGGACTGAAACAGGTCGCTGACGTACTGACCGGTTCTGACCAGACCTGTGACGTCACCACCTGGACACACACACACACACACACAGCAGAAAATGAAAATATTACCTCGATCATTCACAAGTTCAGTTCTTGAGTAAATTGTAGTCAGTTAGATTCCATCTCTGCTTATTCTCGACTCTGACATGAAGATTTTTATACTAAATGTGTTTTATATCTGTTCCAATTATCAGTTGTTGCTCTCCTGCATCATTAATAATCAATATATATCAGCCAACCACTCATATTCTGTTTAATTAACCTTGCTGTAAAAACACCACCAGAGGGAGCTCACGTACCACAGGCTGAGAGTAGTGTGAGTGGTTGATTAATCAATCAGTCGATCAAAAGAAAATCAATTCACAGCTATTAATTGATGGTCGATTGATTGTCTGATTCTTCTTCTATGTGACAACAGGGTGAGGGTTAAACTAAACGATAATGAAAACAATCTGCTGCAGTTATCTGTGTATCTGTAGCATAGAGACAGAGATTAAAGGAGCAGTTCAACATTTAGTCAAATCCTCTTCTGACTCTACAGTTACAGCCGGCAGCTCGTTAGCCTAGCTTAGCATAGAGACTGGGAACGGAGGGGACAGCTAGCCACGATGAACACCAGGCTCACCTGTCTGGTTGGTGTAGGTGGTGAAGGTGGACGCCAGGATCTTCCCTCTCTTTCCATCCTCGTGGTCAACAGCTCCATCGTCATCATTGTCGTCGTCGTCGTCAGAGGAGGAGCTGATCTGGCTCTCCACCAATCGCTGAGCAGCAGCCTGGTTGGACTTCCTGATCTCCTCGAACTTGGACTGGACCGACGCACCTGTCAGTCACAGAAACAAACAGACGTCAGCCGGTTTGATCACCTGACGCTCAGGAGCACGTCAGCACGCGTCCGTCCTCACCACGCTGAGGTTCAGGCGCCGCGGCGGTCTTGGTCCTGCCTCCTCGTCCGGCCCCCCACGGTCCTGCAGCGGCTCCGCCCGGCCTCTCCTTCTCCTTCTGCTGTGGGGGGCGTGACCTTTCACCCTGAGCCTCCTGACTCCGGCCACGCCCCCTTCCCTGCTGTCGCCAGGCCGGCTCCATGGCAACTGCCTCTGAAACTCTACAGATGGACATCGAGACGACACGTTACTCCATTTTTATACGTTTCAACATAAAAGCTCAATTTTTAAAGACTTTTCCTTTAACTCTGAAACTATTGGTCAGAAGAAGAACAAGAATCAAACTTTAAACTTTAAATCAACGGCTACAGAAACATGTCAGCCAGGCGTCTCGGTCCCTCCGCTGGTCCTAGAACAGCTCGTACAACACGTTCACATCTGTTCTGTCTCACACAGACTGCAGCTCCAGACTACAGGAGCAGGTCCGTCAGGGCGCCACTGGACTTTGATTTGGTTTTTATTAACTTATAAATTAGTTACTGACGGTGGCCCTGAGCGTCAACGCACAACCACATTAAGAAAACACAACAAATCAGAAACGAGAAGCCACGGAATTTAAGAAATGATCATCAGAAAATCATCGCAACACGTTTAATAAAAGCCCAGTATTGATCCTATCAGACTCATCCTGTAGCCGGCTGCTCTGCTAATGACTGGAGCACTGCAGCACTAAATCAGCAGATTTTTGACTGGAGTCTGGTGCAGACAGGTCAGACTGACAGTGCTGAAGGATGACTCAGCCTGAACACTCAGCTGCGGTGTGTTCACATACTGACGAACATATACATGAACATATATACATGTACATATACACATATATACATTTAGATATATATGTCAATGTGCTGAACATCAGACAGACAGATGAGTTAACAGACCTGTGTGAGGCTGTCTGTCAGCTACAGGACCTGTCACAACACTTCAGTCACTCTTCATGACACGAAGCTTCGTTAATTAACTTCTAACACAACCGGAAGTGATCTTTACAGCCGTGTTCGGTCGCAGAAACCGTTAAACTCGAGCCGGTTGACGTTAACGGTCAACTTCAGTTCAAACTGTGCTGTTAGCCGGCTAGCTGCGGTAAGCTAACGAACAGTTCTGTCATTAGAATCAGGAGTAAAACAGGCGGGAACAAACGTCACATCCGGTGAACTGGAGTTATCAAAAGATAAATGTTAATCGGAGCAGCGTTAACTGAAGGTTTCATGTCAACAGACGGACAGAAAAGTGATTTTAGAAGCTCTCTGTGGAACACACCTCAGCAGTCTGCAGCACTGGGGGCTGGCGCCTGGTTGTCATGCGCAGTGTGAACGCCGGGACTTGTAGTTCTTTAAAAGGAGAGGCCGGAGGAGTTCCTGTGTGGAGAGAACTACATATCCCACAATGCACACAGACACGCAGGCAGTGCGACGTGTCATCAGCAGCATCAGGACGTCTCATTCATAACCTGAGACAGAAACACTCACTGTGTCATTAATGTAACGGTAATTAATCTTTTATCATGTTCAAGTTCACCAGTTTATTTATGTTTATGTTTATATTTATAACAGCAGGGCACCTCCCACTGTCTACAGAGGCTGATGTTTGTTTATATCAGATCTGTTTATACATTAAAGAACATAATTGAAAAAGAAAAAATGTAGGCATGTAAAAAAAAAGTTTAGTTCCATCATTGTTCACAACTACTTTCACTTATTTTTCTTATTTATCATAATTGTGTTCAATAAACATGATGTTTTCTTTTAATATTATTTATATTCAAAACCAAGTTATTATCTTTTTATCTTTTTTGGGAGTGAAAACGGTACTTAAAAGGTAATTAAAATGAGTACCTTTTGTATTATTATTATTTCTTATCTTTATTAGTTTGTTTGAAAAAGAATTGCATTATTTATTAAAAGATAAAGAAATCGTACTAAAAATAATAAAACACATAAATGACTTAAGTTACTTCAAGTGATGGAACAACATCTACTGAAGTACAACTTTGACTTACTTCTGCTTTACTTGAGGATTTCCATTTCCTGCTACTTTATACTTCCACTGTTGATGTTTTTATTTAGTTTTATAAATAACTTGGTTTGAATGGAAATAATAAAAAAAATGACATGTATTTGATAGAATAATAATAATACAAATATACATTTTAGAGATGAATATCTTTACTCTCAAATCATTCATACTTCTGTTTGAAAAACAAAACGAAACAATAAAACGTTATAAAGAAAATAACTTAAAATTCAGTGAAAGCAGGCAAACACGTTTGAATGGAATAAAAACAACACTCAAGTGCTGTAACTTTACTTATAGATAAGCTGCAGATATTTTAACTCCACTAGATTTATTATATACCTTTAGTTACAAGTTACTTTGGAGGACTGGAAGTGCCAAAATCATAAAGAAAGAAAGAAATAAAGAAAGAAAGGCTCCAAAAATAATTTAAATGTGTCTCAATAAAGCCGGCTCATAGTATACATTACACTGAGTACTCTTCATACAGGAGACTTCCACTTTTACCAAAGTAATATTTTAACCATACCTTTACTTTTACTGGAGCTTGAGCACTTTGTACCTCAGTGACAGAGAACATGAGGGTACAGCTGTGTGAAAGTTAAAGAGACAGTCGTGTGTTTTCTTATAAAATATCTTTATTTCAGCGCAGTGCTTCAAGAATTCATTCAGGTCAGGATCTATTTTTTTGTCAAGCAGTTTTAACGACTATTTACAGAAAGCAGGGATGTGATTGGCTGACAGAATCATAGAGCAGAGACAAAGACCTTCCTGACAGACAAACAGACACACTACAGACGTGCACACAGAGAGTTTCCTGCCGACCTTTGACCTCTCCTGATCTACAGCAGCTGATCTAAGGACTGAAGCTCGCTCTAGTCCAGCTCAGCGAGTCTGTCTGACTCGAGTCAGTGTCAGATTTATATCTTTAACTCACTCGGATACGTCTTCACGTCACGTGTTCTCAGTCGTTATCGCTCAGACAGAAACATGCTGAACTGTTGCTGTGACGTAGAGGAACAGACATGATGCTTATTATTAAATATATAATACATTATAATTACAAAGTTTACACATGAAATATTTACTAGAACATTCTCTCTGCTTCTGGATCGGCCTGAAGCTCCTCTCGTCTCTGCTGGTCCTTCACTTTCTCTTCAGGTTGTAATATTTGAATGACTTTGGAGGAAAATCTTGCTCATTAAGCATGAAGATCATCGACTCATCAGAGAATGAAACAACAACATTCAGTGTTTGTTTTCTTCTTCTACACGTCTGGACGTAAAAATCAATCTGACTTTTTAAACGTATCTAAATTGTAAACCAGATTTTTTGCTCTACAGTCAAACACCGTCCTCTCCCTCCAGCTGCTCTGAGCTTTACTTCCTCTCTTCTTCTTCGTTGGTTGTGTGGGTCTAAGATGTCGGAGCGGCGTCGCCCGGCTGGTCGGCCCGCGGCGGCGGCACCAGCTTCCTCTCCAGCCTGTTGACTCTGTGTTTCAGTTTGCTGTGCGTGGCTTCGTGTTCGGCCAGCAGCCGAGCGTAACGCGTCTGCAGGACGTCCAGCGTGCTCGTCATGCGGTCCACCTTCTCCTCGATCTCTTTGGGGTCGGGGCCCTGCGCTGCCACCTAGAGGACGACACCAGCTGTTACTTTAAGCTTCTCGGAGCATCTTTGCGGTCTGTTTTTGTCATGTGATCGTGTGACTGTACCTCCAGGTCCAGAAGCCCGTCCTTCATCAGAATCTGACGTCCCTTCTCCTCCAGCAGAGCTTTAGCATCGGGATATTCTGTCAGCGCCTCCATCAGGTCGTCTTTGGAAAGACAGAAGAGGTCGGAGTAGCCGATGCTCCTGATGTTGGCCGTCCTCCTGTTTCCTGCCTTACTGCCTGTCGAGGAACAAAACGGGCCGTAAGGGAACCAGAACAACCTCAGGTTCTGATTTACATTTAATCTCACACAATATCTTAATCACTTTGTGCTGAAAGTAAAAGACAAGTAAGGAACATTTTACTTCCAGGAAGAATCTGTTGATCGAGTCTCAACTGAACTTCAGCTTGTAACAAAAAAAACTCACAGACTCTGGTTTTTAATTATTGTCCAGATTCAAAGTCACCAAAGAACACATCATGTCAAATGACCGGATTTATGTAAACGATGCAAAAACATAGAGACTTTGAATAAAAATAAACAAACCTGCAACATATATAACTTGAATCAACATACACAACATGATCTGCTGTCGAAATGCAGCAACTTACTGTCCTCTTTTAGTTTTTGGATGCACGATCGCCGTCAGATTGAACTTTGTGACAAAACACAGCATTTTCTGTAATTGCTTCAAAATAAAAGCAGTGCGTATTTCACCAGTCGACCTGCCACTAAACCTGAAAACTACTTAGTTAAGAGAGGTTGATTGAGGAGTGAGACGCCTTCAGTCCAGATTTTGTGACTATCTTCAAACAACCCCGAATAATAACTAAAGAACGGCTGTGTGAATAACACAGGAACCAGCATCTGGTTACCTTTAATAGCCAGGATGCTGATCTCGCCAAAGTAGCTTCCATCACTAAGGACAACAAACTGTTTGATGCCGTCGTCGGCCACCACAGCTAGTTTCCCCTCCTTGATGATGTACATCTCCCGCCCGATGTCGCCCTTCTTACAGATGTAGTCTCCTGGACTGTAGACCTGCGGCTGCAGCTTCAGCACCAGCTCCACCAACAGTCCGGCCTCACAGTCCGCAAAGATACGAACCTGCACGACACCACAGAAGAAGAAACCTGCTGTCTCCTTGTTCGCTTCAACGATTCTATTTGTTTTATCTGTTCAAGGTGTTCTGACCTTTTTGAGCGTGTCCAGGTGGACGTTGATGGCGATCTCCGCTCTCAGCTTGTCAGGCAGGTACTTCAACACCTCCCGCTCGTCCACTGCTTTCTTATTGGTCCACAGGAAGTCAAACCACTTGATGACTCGCTTCTCCAGGTCCTTTGTTACCTGGAGGGGGCAGGAAGGTGGAGGAGGGGTTAAAGGTCAGTTTTACCCTGGAAAGCTGCAGTTTAATGTTGGAATGGACCACAGCTGTTGATTAGCATTCATATGTCAGTGCTCTGTCAGCATGTTGCAGGTGTATTAATGTTAGATTCTTAGTCAAACAAGGGAAAAAATAACAGAAACTCCTGAGAACAGCTGAGGCCAGTTTGACAACAGGAGTCCAGTACCAAGGTGGTTAACAGAGTTCAGCAGTTGTTAGACAGTTAGCTTGCTACTTAGCCATGCAGATTACATTAGTGGTCCTATTAGCTGACTAACAACAATCCTGTATCCATCCCTTTATCCAGATCTGGACCAAAAGTGAATGGGTTCTGTTCTGGACTGAGACCCTCCATCCGATCCTGCTGACAAACCAACAAACTTACAAATTACCCAACCAACCAAGAAAACAACCAACCAGCCAACAAACTTACAAATTATCCAACCAACCAAGAAAAAAACACCCAACCAACCCACCAACCAATAAAACAACCATCCAACCAAGAAACTTACAAATTACCCAACCAACCCACCAAACAACCCAACCAACCAAGAAAAAAACACCCAACCAACAAACCACAGAATCAACCAACAAAGTGATATGAAGTGTTAGCCCTCCCTTGGATAAAAGCTTCTGCAATGATGAATGCAAGCATAACCCCTGTCCTCACTAAATGGACAGAGACAGTAAGTAACAAACCTTTCGGAAGCTCATGTACTGTTTGATGGCGTCGATGCGAGCCTGGAAGTCGGCTCTGGCAGCGTTCATGTTGGTGATCATCGAGCCGACGTTACCGACGATGGTGGCAAAGATCAACACGCCCACCTGGAGGAGGACAGAACATGAACGGGTCACGCAGAATATTAAGTTCATCCTTAAATTCAGTGTGAATGTTCAGATAGTTCACAGCAGGATGTTCAATTCTTTAAGCCACACCCACCAGGAAGTCAGTGACAACAAAGAGGTACTCAGAGTTCTCCACGGGGGGCGGCGTTTCTCCGATGGTGGTGAGCGTCAGCGTGGACCAGTACATACTGTAGGCGTACTTCCTCACCAGACGACCAAACTCTGGATCTATCGGGTCCGGATACACGAACCTGTCAGCACCGAAACCTGCAGGGATGAGACAGAACAACCTGTCAGAGGATTTTTTACAGGAACCACAGACAAAACAACCGGGGATTCAAACCCACCAATGGCCTTGGAGAAGGAGTAGTAGAGGCAGGCGTTCCAGTGGATGATGATGACGATGTACATGACGAGGTTGGAGATACGGAGGGCGTTGGGGTAGTTGGTCCTGGTCTCCGTCCTCTGGAAGAACTCCAGCATCCTGAAACACACAGAATTTTGTTTATGTGACTGTCGCAGGCTTTTCCTGAAAGTATAAGAAATGAGCTGAGAATCCTGATGACGCAGATGATTTATTCTACCTGTTGAACCTGAAGAGCTTGTTGAGGCGGATCTCAGGGTACTTAAGGCCAACGACGAAGTACAGAAGGTCAGTGGGGATCATGGAGATCAGGTCCAGTTTGTACTGGAAGCTGTTTTTGTAGCGGTCACGCAGCTTCTGCTGGTCATTCACGAGTAGACCCTGCTCCAGGTAACCTGAAACCACACGGGCACGTTACTACGTCAGTCTGACGGTTGTTTGCAAATAAAATGTTGGATTCATGTTAAGCTGTTTTTTTGTAGAGATCTACTTTCAAACTTTTAAATATTATCGATCAATAATTTGTTGCAGTAACTCTAAGTGGCCACCAGGGGAAGCAGACCAGGTATTAAACAGTCTGTTAGTGTGTGTGTGTGTGTGTGTGTGTGTGTGTGTGTGTTCTGACCAGTCCTCGTTCTGAAGATCATGTCAGCAATGTAGACGAGGTCACAGGTTAAATCGATGGCGAACCAGTAGTACAGGTAGTCGGACTGTAGCTCCTCGAAACACGCCCTGAAATTAATGTCAACACAAACACACAATTCATCAAGCAGCATGTGTCACTGAAGCAGAACCATGATAATAAAACTGGGGCCCAGATCGAGCATTGTTGGGGTCCAAAACACTCTGAGAGTCCACACTGACATCGTGAGGCACATGTGTAGATTAATGAGAGTTTGGGGCCAACATTCTGGTTCCCAACATCATTTTTGGGACCCCAACCCGATAGCTTACCCACAGTTAGACTTTTGGGATCCAGAACCTGCTAGCATAAACCAGAAATCTTACTGATGTTTTGAAGACACACTGGTACTCGCCAACAGACATAGTACGGACACAAAACCTGACAGTTTACTGATGTTGTGGGACACAATGCTAGTTTATGGACATTGTGGGGACACACTTCTAGTTTATGGACATTGTGGGGACACACATGTAGCTAAACAGACATTCAGGGACCTGAAGACATTGTTGGGACACAAACCTAGTATTGTTTGAATGCAACCTGACAGCTTCTTCACATTGTGGGGACCAGAACTGTTACCTGGCTATGATGAAGGTCCAGTTGTACATGACAGGGATGGTGATGATGGCCAGCCAGTAGTAGTAGGTGTTACCTGCCGGATCAATCACTTTGATCTCCTTTGGACTAAACACACACATGATAACAAATCAAAATCATTTTCCACATGAAGCCAAATGATTTAGAAAACATCAGACTGAGTCCCAATAATCCAAAACGTACGCTTGTTCTTTGGCTTTCTCTTTCTCTTTCTCCTTTTCCTTCTCTTTCTCCTTCTCCTCCTTCTCCTTCTGTTTTTTCTCCTTCCTCTCCTTCTTCTCCTGCTTCTCCTTCCTGGGAGAGAAGACGACAGACTGATGAATCAAAACTGAATTCAGCCGAACTGTTTGATTTAAAGATCAGGATTTCTCTCACTCCTTCTTTTCTTTTCTCTCCTTCTTCTCCTTCTTTTCTTTCTTCTTCTTCTTCTTCTTTTCTTCTCTGGAAGACAACAGGAAACGCATCATACAAACAACCAGCAGTGTGTCGGTGTTGCACCTGAGCATGTGTGTGTGTGTGTGTGTTTGTCGTACTCTTCGTCATCGTTGTTGTTGCTGTTGTTAACGTTGAACAGAACTCCAGGTCGACCTCTCTGATCCGCGCTGAAACAAACAACACAATCAGACGACACGTTTACTGTTCACTACATTTAAACCACCAGTTCACCTCAAGGACACTGAAACTATCTCAATGACCCCACAAATGTCTTCAACGACACCTGGAACCTCTTCAAAGACCTCGACAGTCCACAGTCCGGCCTCATGAACCCCTTTAACTTCTTCAAGGATAAATCTAATATTCTCAAGGAACCGTGGATCATTGAAAGGGTCCCTAGAATCCACAAACCATTTGTTGGAACCATTAGATCTCAGATTCTTTACTGACCCCTTGAACCTTTTCTAGGACCAATATTATAGGACCTCAAGAATCTACAGAATTGCCTCAAGAACTCTTTAAACTTCCACATTGACCAGTAAAACTATACAAAGCCAACAAAACATTTGAAAGATGTATCAAACTGCCTCAGAGATCCCTGGATCTTTGAGGACCTCTAGAACTTATTCTTACATAACCCTGCCCCATGAACTTCCTCAAGGACCTGTATAACCTGATAAAGCAGCTCTGGAATCTCTTTAAAGGCGCATCAAATTCCTGCTGGGACCCCTGGATCCATCAATATCCACAAAACCTCCTCAATGACCCACATAACTTATTCAAGAAGAAGGAAAATTCATAGAACTGCCCCAAAACTTCATAAACATCCTTGTTGACCCGTCGTGGTCCTCCCTTGAACCTCTCCAAAGATGCATTGAACTTCTCAAGGACCACTGGATCCTTTAACATCCATGGACCAATTAAACATGCTGATGGACACATAAAAGACCTTCAAGGGGCCTTAAGACCTTCTTGAACCTCTTCAAGGATGCATCAAACTACCGTTAGCAGATCTGGATCCTTTAAAATCAACAGTATGTCCCCATGGACACCTAGAGCCTTTAAAGGACCCCATGACTTTTTCAAGGACCCTTACTGCTTCACGTACCATGTGAGCCTCTTCAGGGACCTGTTAGACCTCATAAAGAATCTCAAAACCTCTTCAGGTACCCATATAACTCACCTGTCTTCATCTGACTCCTCCTCCATGTCTTGTAGAACGATGGTCGGCGGAGCTAACCTGGAGACGGGGGAGGGGACTGAAGGAGCTACTTTGGCCATGGAGGTTCTGTATTTCTGACTTCCTGTTCAGAGAGATGACAGGAAATGAAGGGAAAGAGAAAAACAACATGTTACTGAGCTGGATCAGATCCGATGTTGTGGTTTGTGGACGGGTCCGAGTCTTGTCAGCATAAGATCTCAGGGCTCCTGGAGACTCGGGTTACACCAGTAACGTTACATTTACCACATAGTAAAGGTAACGTTAGCATGAGAGGATAACGTTAGCTTTAAAAAGATTGGTTAACACTTTGTAAAGCTATGTTTGCATATAAAAGTAGCATTAGCACTTAAAACATGCGGTTAGCATTTTCTAAAATAACATTAGCATTAGATAAGTATAGTTAGCATTTTTAAAAGTAACGTTAGCTTAAAAAAGTAACATTAGCATTCAAAAAGGGTTAGCATTTAAACACTGCTAGCAAAAAACACACAAGCAATTTAACACTGGAGCTAAAGTTTGACAAGAAACAGAATCTGCTGCTCAGCTGTAATCGAAGCCAGCCAACAGTAAATAAAGAAGTTATAATGATTATAACTTCAAACATCTACAGGGAACAGATTACTGCAACACAAGTACTTTTACTTTGAGTACATTCTGCTGATATCGACTTACATCTTTATTTGATTTATTTAAATTGTACGTTGTATAATAATTCCCTCCGTTATCTCCTTACTCACCTGTCAGATGATAAGCTGTCGCCCTTGGTTACGTGGCCTAGATTCACCGACAGCCCTTTAAACTCATCGCCATGGAAACAGGACTATCCCCTCCCTACACACACACATACACACACACACACCTGTGAAGTTTGAAGCGATGACAGAAAAGAGGATAGAAGAGGAGAAACAGAAGGATGGAGAGGTGAGGAGTGTTCGTAGGGTCCAGCAGACGAGAATCAGCCTCAGTCACCCTGACCAGGATAAAGAGATTATAGGAGGGATGATACGTCTGTCGCACACACACACACACACACCTGAGTGTACAGAGCCGCACTCAGGTAGAGACGTGTTCACCTGCAGACCTTCGTCCTGCTCAGGTAAAGTCAGAGGGGAGGAAGAAATTTATTCTGGTGGAAGGTTTCAAGTTTTAATGAAGTGATGAAGACTCTGCTCAGGTGGACGAGGGAGGAGAGGAAGGTGTGAGAGGAGGAGAGAGGGAACAGAGGGAAGGAAGGAAGGAAGGAGAGAGGAGGCAGTGAAAAGTGAGCAGAGGCAGATTAAACGCTCTGATCCTCCTGAGTCAGCAGAGTAACCTGCAGGGTAACAGGCAGCTTTGATAGGCTTACTAGGAATTACACTGTGTGTGTGTGTATATATGTGTGTGTGTGTGTAGGTGTGTGTATATGTGTATATGTGTGTATGTGTGTGTGTGTAGGTGTGTGTGTGTGTGTGAGCACCATGATTGAGACAGATGCTCGACTATAAATCAATAAAATCACTTCACATTACTGAAGTAATTCATGTTATTAAACAGTTGAAGATATTTTCACTCTCGGCTAAGAAACAAAAAAATCTTTGACAACAACCGTCTTTGAAAAATTATCTCCAAACTAATTATTCATTTATTAATAAGCTGTTTATCGTCATCTTTATTTATTTCACACCTTTGATTTAAACTCACTTTAGCAGCTGTTTAACTCAGAAATCAGTCACTAGTTAATTCCTAAGAAGTCAGCGACAAACATCTTTATTACTGTTGTAACTGTTCTTCTGTTTCCTTACAGTTTCATTTCTGGGTTGTTTCAGATGATGTTCATCTTTATACGGTGAGAAAATTCTTCAGATCAATAAACTCTCGATCAGCTGGACAGCATTAACAAAAATAGGGTTAGCATTATAAAACGTAACGTGACCATCAGAAAGTCATAAAAAGAATGTAAAGTCACATCAGAATCAAAACAAATCGATTCAGTCATTTTTCTTTTGAGTTTGTTAAATCCGTTAAAATCTGAGTGAGGTTTGGTTGGAGACTCGACCACTGACTTGTGCACAATAATTAAAATGATGCAGAATCAGATTCTCACGTCGACATGAAATGAACAGACATGGTAACCATAGTAACACAGGAGCCGTCATCAGTCTTCCTGTATCTTTATTGGAAAGTGGAATCAGATCAACTTCACTAATTACATCAACGTTGGTCCTGCTGACTGACACACACACACACGCACACACACACACACACACACACACACACACACCTAACTAAAAAAAAAAAAAAAGACAAACAGCCGGTGAAAGGAATCATGGGAAACGTAGGAATAAAAAAGGTTTTTAAAAAAAAACATCCTGCTGCTTCACGTCGTCGTTGTGTTTAAAAGAAGTCGAGGTCGTCGGGAGCGTCCAGGTCTCTGTACTCGATGATCGACCGCGGGTCCCCTCGCACGCCCCTGCACACAGAGAGAGAGGGTTAACACAACATCAATACATAATCAATAATCACTGTGTGATGTCATCAGTCCGTCTGATCTCTACCTGCTGTTCCGCTGCTTCCCAGGAAACCCTGCTCCTCCTCCTGCTCCTCCTCCGCCTCCTAAATGACCTCTGAAGTTGTCATAGTTACCGCGACCCGCCCCAAACTGGTTGTGAGGGATAGGCAGGTCCTCCGCCTGCAACACACACACACACACACACACACACACACACACACACACACACACAGAATTTAAACTTTCATGTTCAGAACTTCCTGTTCATATAACAGCTGATGAAATGTAAATTTAATGTACTTAAATACAATTTAAAGGCTCTGCTGCTCGTGTCTGAGTATTTCTATCTGATGTGAGAGTGTGTGTGTGTGTGTGTGTGTGTGTGTGTGTGTGTGTGTGTGTGTGAGCTGTACCAGGGAAGCCGGGCATCGGAGGTCTGACTCCAGGTGGATATCCCAGAAGGCTTTGCTGCTGTGGCGACTGACCAGGGAACCCAGGTATACCAGGAGGAGTGGCTAGAAGAGAGAGAGAGATCAGTACTTAATCTGTTCATCAGTCTGTGGGCTCCTACATTTCCCAGAATGCCTGTGTGTGTGTGTCAGTCACCTTGTGCTGGTGGTGGGAGGGGCTTGTTCTCAGGTAGAGCTGGTCTCTTGGCGTCCAGCAGGAAGTTGTTGAAGAACTGGACTTCCTGTCTGACGGCGGACACTTTGTCTCCATGTTTGTTCAGGATGTGTTTACGCACAAACTCTGGAGCCTGAACAACGACAACAACAACAACGTGTCACCACGGTAACCACAGAGCTGACCCAAACACGCACAAACAGGAAGCTCTGCTCACCTTGAACTTCTTCCCGCTCAGAGGACAGAGCCACTTGTCTTTACTGAGCTCCTGAGTGTTGGCTGCCAGGAACTTCTCCACCTGGACACACACACACACACACACACACCTGTGTCATCATCACTTGTAGAGACAGTACATAGACACAGACAGAATGAGAGAGAGAGAGACAGACAGACAGACAGACAGACAGACGGGTGTCTCACCTCCTGTTCCGGCTCCTTCTTTCCCAGCTTGGTGGCGTCTTCATCACTCAGAGTCTCTGACAGTGAGAGCAGAGGAGCCAGACGCTCCTCACACATCTTCTGATGCTCACTCACTGTCCAATCAGAACACAGAGCTGGATCAGACCCACGGGCTCACACACACACACACTGACACCATCATCACATTTCAAACAGGATGTGTGTGTGTGAACGTACAGAAGACTCTTCTGAAGAACAGCTGTAGTTTGAGCTCAATGCTAACAAGAACAATGCTAGTGTTTGTGTGTGTGTATGTGTGTGTGTCTGTGTGTGCGTGTGTATGCCTGTGTGTGTCTGTGTGTGCGTGTGTGTGTACCCTCGGCTGCAGTGATCTTGGCCACAGGTAGGGGTCCTCGTACGTGGATGAGTCCGCAGCGATGAGGCATCTCGTCCTCTGCAGGATACTCACAGAAGTTATAATAATCTACAGAGTGCACCAGACGCAGGTAGAGCAGCAGCCGGTCCAGCACCTGCACACACACACACACACACACAGCAAAGAAAAGACAATTAATGTAGGAACTGAGACCATCGGAGGTAAAACCTGAGACTGACACAGACGGACGAGGCTCCTCCCACCTTCAGCAGTTTGTCGTCGGTCTCCACGGTAACCTCAGAGGAGGAGGCGGGGTCTTTGGCGTCCCCTGCGTCGTCACCGTTGCCCCCCGAGGCTCCGGTAAGCTCCTCCTCCTCAGCGCTCACCTCCTCTATCAGGTAGTCTGTGATGTTCTTCAGGACGGGGTTGGTCTCCATCTGCAGCACACACACACACACACACACACACACACGTATAAATCTCTTCACCTCCCTCCAGGTGACACACACAGGTGATGAGCAGAAGAAGAAGAGGTGTGCGGTACCTGTCCGGCCCACAGCTCCCCCTTCTGGTCCAGACTGTGGACGAGCCGGGCCGACAGCCGGATGTCGTTCCTCACCACCGGCCTGTGGTGAGTCAGTCCGTTCACGGTGCGGACGCGTCGACACAGATCTCTGTTCACCACCGGAGCCAGTTCACAGTCTCTGAGCTGAGAGACCAGAGACACGTCAGACCCAGAGAGAGAGTGTGTGTGTGTGTGTGTGTGTGTGAGAGTGAGTGTGTGAGAGTGTGTGTGAGAGAGAGTGTGTGTGTGTGAGTACCCTGATGTTCTGCAGGTTCCAGCACGTCTCCTTGATGTTCACACTGCGGTCAAACGTCACCCAGCAGCGCCTGAAGAACCTGAAACACACAAACGTTCACATCAGCACACACTTCACCAAATCCTCCTTCAGGCTGAGACGGGTCGTGTGTTCTGGTGTCGGCCCGGAATCAAGATGATGTCACCACAAAAAAAGATAGCCAAAATGTACGTCAGGATGTCTCACCTCCTCTCAGGCTGTGGGTCCGACAGCGCCACCCGCAAGAAGCCCGGGTACCTGCGACACAACTGCAGACATCAACCATGTCAGTACAGCGGCTTACAGCTGTGTGTACAGGTGTGTGTGTGTGCAGGTGTGTGTACAGGTGTGTGTGTGTGCAGGTGTGTGTGTGTACAGGTGTGTGTGTGTGCAGGTGTGTGTGCTCTCACAGCTGTGATCTCCTCCTTGGACACCTCTGGCGGGATGCTCCTGATAAACAGCGAGGTGGTGAGGTGGAGGGGGCGGGGCTTAGCTGGAGCCTCCTTCTCTCTCTCCTTCCCTCGCTCTTTACGACGCTCTGACACACACACACACACACACACACACACACACACACATTAAAATACGTACATTTATCAGTGTGTTCAACAGGAAGTAAAAACAGGTGTTGTCTGTACCGTCTTCTCTGTCCTCCTCCTCTTCCTCCTTCTCCTCCTCTTCCTCCTTCTCTCCCTCAGAGTGGGAGGAGTCAGAGTCGGAGGCGCTGCCCTCGCCGCTGTCAGCTGACACACTGCGTTTCCTCTTCCTGCCCTGAGAGGAAGGGACGGGGTTAAAACCAGCAGCATCATCAGAGCGTCATCATTAACAGCAGGAAGTAGAGAACACACTCACTTTCTTTGTGGTCTTCTCCTCCTCCTCCTCCTCTTCCTCCTTCTTCTCGTCCTCATCATCTTCCTCCCCCTCCTCTTCATCGTCCTCCTTCTCCTCCCCGTTCTGTTTGGCCTCCTCTTCAGCGTCCTGACGGAGGACAGAGACGTCATCAGTGTTTCATCATCATCTAAAGCTCATCAGTGATTTGAAGGACGACTGCTCGTCTCACCTTGACAGACTCTTTAGTCTCCGTCGTCTCCCTGCTGGTCGCCTCCTCTGTCCGACTCCCCGTCGTCTCTGAGACCGGCTGAGCGCTCTGACTGCTGGGATCTCCTGGAGTCTTCTCCCCTCCTCCTCCTCCACCTCCTGGTGCTGCTGCTCCTCCTGGTGCTCCTCCTGGTGCTCCACCTCCTGCTCCGACGCTGCAGCTCGCCGCCTCCCCACCAGCCGCTGCAGAAGCAGACGGTACTTCCAGGACCTGCAGGTCCAAGTCTGTCCCTCCCTCCATCTTTATTACAGCTGCAGAGAGACAGGAGAGAGTTAAAGGACTTCATTACCCAGAATCCCCTGCACGCTGACAGCAGGACGCCTCAGCCTGTCCTCACCTGCGTCCAGCAGTTTGATGATGGCGGGGGCGTGCTCCATGTCCAGAGACACGTTGTCCAGCCAGTTGGTGTCCAGCAGGAAGAGGAAGACGCCCAACCGGGTTTTGAGGGCGGCCAGAGACTCCGCCTTCCTGGCTGTGATGTCATCGGGGTGGTACTTGGAGCGGAACCACTCCTGGTCTTTGTGCTGGAGGAAGAAGTCCTGCAGCTGCTGCCGCCTGAAGTCCAGCTTGTACTGATTGTAGCGCTTCACCGACTCCGTCTCGTCCACGCTGTCCTCCATGTTCAACAGGAACTCCTGCACACACACACACACACACACACACACACACACACACAGAGACACAGAACAGATATCAGATTCCACAGCCAGGTAACATGGCTGCCGGCTGATGGTAAAGTGGGTCTGTTTGTTTCGCTCACCTTGAAGCTCCTCATGGTGGGAGGACCAGGAGGAGGGAGGTCTGGATCCACCATCCCCAACCTGACAGACGGAATCATTCAGACAGATGTTTGTTACCTCACAGAACATCTGTCCACACTTTATCTGCCTCATGTTTGTCAGAGAAACATATAAAAACTGTCCTGTTCATCAATAGGTGACGCTCGGCTCACCTGCCCTGCAGCGGGTGACCTCCGTGATGTGGGTGCAGGTGGGGGAGGTCGGGGTGCCAACCCTGAGGCCCCGCCCCCGGAAACGGACCCCCGCCTCCTCCGTACGGCATGTCGTAGCGGTACGGCTCCCCCCGGTGGTCGTCCCTAGAAACACAGCCTGAAGTCTTCATGTGGCCAATCACTGAGCTCGACTTCTTTAGTGACCTGCTCCTTTAAAGAGCCTCTACAGGTCTCAGATCAGCTCGACTTCTTTAGTGACCTGCTCCTTTAAAGAGCCTCTACAGGTCTCAGATCAGCTCTGCTCCTTTAAAGAGCCTCTACAGGTCTCAGATCAGCTCTGCTCCTTTAAAGAGCCTCTACAGGTCTCAGATCAGCTCTGCTCCTTTAAAGAGCCTCTACAGGTCTCAGATCAGCTCTGCTCCTTTAAAGAGCCTCTACAGGTCTCAGATCAGCTCTGCTCCTTTAAAGAGCCTCCACAGGTCTCAGATCAGCTCTGCTCCTTTAAAGAGCCTCTACAGGTCTCAGATCAGCTCACTTCTTTAGTGACCTGCTCCTTTAAAGAGCCTCTACAGGTCTCAGATCAGCTCTACGTTTAATGCCCTGCTCCTTTAAAGAGCCTCTACAGGTCTCAGATCAGCTCGACTTCTTTAAAAAACTGCTCCTTTAAAGAGCCTCTACAGGTCTCAGATCAGCTCTGCTCCTTTAAAGAGCCTCTACAGGTCTCAGATCAGCTCTGCTCCTTTAAAGAGCCTCTACAGGTCTCAGATCAGCTCTGCTCCTTTAAAGAGCCTCTACAGGTCTCAGATCAGCTCTGCTCCTTTAAAGAGCCTCTACAGGTCTCAGATCAGCTCTGCTCCTTTAAAGAGCCTCTACAGTTCTCAGATCAGCTCTACTGCTTTAGTGACCTGCTCCTTTAAAGAGCCTCTACAGGTCTCAGATCAGCTCGACTTCTTTAGTAACCCGCTCCTTTAAAGAGCCTCTACAGGTCTCAGATCAGCTCTGCTCCTTTAAAGAGCCTCTACAGGTCTCAGATCAGCTCTGCTCCTTTAAAGAGCCTCTACAGGTCTCAGATCAGCTCTGCTCCTTTAAAGAGCCTCTACAGGTCTCAGATCAGCTCTGCTCCCTTTAAAGAGCCTCTACAGGTCTCAGATCAGCTCTGCTCCTTTAAAGAGCCTCTACAGGTCTAAGATTCAAGCTCTGCTCCTTTAAAGAGCCTCTACAGTTCTCAGATCAGCTCTACTGCTTAGTGACTGCTCCTTTAAAGAGCCTCTACAGGTCTCAGATCAGCTCGACTTCTTTAGTAACCCGCTCACTTTAAAGAGCCTCTACAGGTCTCAGATCAGCTCTGCTCCTTTAAAGAGCCCTTACAGGTCTCAGATCAGCTCTGCTCCTTTAAAGAAGACCTCTACAGGTCTCAGATCAGCTCTACTTCCTTAGTGACCCGCTCCTTTAAAGAGCCTCTACAGGTCTCAGATCAGCTCGACTTCTTTAGTGCCCTGCTCCTTTAAAGAGCCTCTACAGGTCTCAGATCAGCTCTGCTCCTTTAAAGAGCCTCTACAGGTCTCAGATCAGCTCGTCACACTCACCAGTCTCTCCTCATGCGTTTGTGCTGAGGGCTGATGTGTCGGGGGGGAGAAAACCGCTCTCTGCGCCCGCGATCGTAGTCCCGCCTCCTCTCCCTGCCGCGGTCCCAGTCCCTGACATCACAACACACAACATCAACATCACGCTGTCACTACGTGTCACTCTGAGGTGTTCAGGTGTGTTCTGGTGAGCTCACCTGTCGGGCCAGTCGTCCCTCCTCCTCTCCTCTCTCTCTCTCGACCGCTCCATGTCGCTCCTCTCTCTCCGGAACTTGTCCCGCCTCCTCCTGTCGAACTCGTCATCGCTGTCTCCCATTGGACTGAAACACACACACACACATTATTTATTATCATGTGTGTGTGAACATGTGAACAGGACCTTCAGTGAAGCAACAGTCCAAATGTCAGTCACATGTTTCCTAAATAAAATCATTTAAAGCTGCAAAAAGTCGAGATTTTTTTTTTTTCATATTGTTCACAGATTGAATTTTGAAACATCTTGTTATGTGACCGTTACCACGGGGACAAAACTGGCAGAGCATATATTTCTTATCTTGTTAAAAGATAACTAATGAGCGCAGCCGACTCTCGTCTAAAACAGAACATTTCAATCTATTCTATGTTATATGACAGAAAAAGGCCAAGATGGCACCATAGAGACGACATGTGAGAGCGCCACAGATTTCTTTTAAAACAAGTTATTAATCATCTTTATGAGTCATTTTGTTTGTTATATTTGTGGCTTTGTTAATCAGCCAGTTGTGTAGTTGTGTCCATTTTCTTTCTTTATGTCTCGTTTCAGCTTTGTTCTGTAAAGTTAAAGTGAAGAATCTCTGATGAACCAGTAACAACATCACCAGACTCCATTAACAAATGTAGCGATTTAAGGAGTTGTTGAGTTAAAACAAACTTAACCAACTCTGTGAAACTCTGTCTTTGACTTACTATCCATTATTGGAGCCTTCTTGTAAATTCAGCAAATGTTCTGCATGAAATTCTTTCTTCACACTTAATCGCTTTTATATGTTTTTGTACTGTTTTGCTTTTGATTGATTTGCTTTATTTTACGCTCAATAAGATCAACAACACACTCTTGTTACTTTACAGTGTGTAACTATATTTGTGTATCATCTACATTACTGTATAGATAACATGTGCACCTCTGCATACTCTTTTTTGTTTACATTACATTATTATGTTCTATACATTTTATTGATCAATCATTATCGAGTTCATTCCTGCAGAAGAGTCTCGCTGTTCGACCTGATCGATATTAATCATTCAACTCTAGTTTTTATCCGCTCGAGTCTTCTGATGATGAAATTCTTTCCTACTTGTTGTTTTTTAGAACAAAGATCAAACAGTGACCCAGTTCTGTTGGTTCTGTTGTTGAACCCGATCAGAACATTCTGTCACAAACCACAAGGTGTCGCCATGTTTGCTGCTCTGAAGCTTCAGACGTTTCAACGCTCAGATAAAAAGAAAAGTCCAGAACTTCTCTTCAGTCTCTGCTTTATGAAACCGACACCGAACCAGAACCAGAAGTTCCTCCAGAGAGAAGTTTTACAGGAGAACAGAAGCTAAAGTTGATCCATAAACACTGAAACACAAACACCTCGACATTAGCTGCTAGTTAGCCTGTTAGCTTCGTTAGCATTGCCTCCTGTGGCTCTACTGTCTCTAAATCAAAGTGTCAGTAGGTCCATTAATCAACAGAACCGAACATTAAAGTTAACAGTGAGCTAAAGCTTAATCTAAAGCTAACATTAGGTGTTACATGAAGCTAACAGCGGCTAATTAGCTAGTTAGCATCGCAGCTAGCCCAGCGTGCTAACGCCGGCGCAGTTCGGGCTCGTGTTCGCTTCAGTTCGTGTTCAGTTCGTGTTCGGGCTGATCCACACATGGACCGAACATTACCAAGGTGTTCACACGGGTCCTCACCTGCAGCTCCGCCGCGGTGCGACACTGAGAACAAAGCTGGGCAGCTAACAACAAAACTGTCCCGCCGCCAGTCCGGGATCACGAAGAACCGACGACACTTCCGGTTCTCTTTAGTTCCGGTCCGGTTCTTCAGGTCGCAGTGAGGTGACGTCTCCTCCTGCAGGTGAGGAGGCAAACAACAGGTCCAGATAATCTCACCTCCACCTGATAATCTGACAGACTGATTTAACTGGTTCAGCATCACCAGGCTCCATTAACAAATATGGTGATTTAAAGAGTTGTTGAGTTAAAACAAACTTTATAACGTAGTGAAACTGTGTCTCTGACAGATTCTAACTCATTGTGTCCTTCTTCTAAATTCAGCATTAAATCAGAACCTGAAGTTGTTTGTCTCCTTGTATATTATAAAACTCTACTCTACTGAAGACTTTAAACTTTAAATCCCTCTTCAGCCTTCACAAAATGATCATTGAAAAAATAAATAAGTAAATGAATAAAAGAAATTAACCACGAATAAGTTTAGTTAAGATATTCAACCCTAGCTGATGCAGTGAGGAGCTTCTCATTGCAACAACCTGTCAGTAGACGTATCTTGTGGTCGTGTAAAAGATGTTAGTCTGTTTCATAAGGGTCAAATTATTGTCCTGCATCAAAGAAAGAATAAAACTAAGGAGATGCTGAAACTACTAAAATTGGATCATAGTGAACCTTCATCTTCCAGGAAGGAATGTGGTCGGTAAAAATCTTGAATGATCATAAGTGGAGATCACTTTAGTGAAATCAAATCGTAAAAAAACAACAGTAGAACCCATGACTGTGTTTAATAGTGGTTTGGTTTGCTATTCATTTCCCTCTGTACTGCTGTGTTACTTGTGAATTTCTATAGAGTTAGAACAGTCTCAGTATTATTCACAAATAAATGCAGAGTAATTCATATCTGCGAAACTGGATCTGTATCTGTGCCTCTAATTTGCAACTTGTATATCATCATTTCCTCATCAACTTAGTATTTTTCAGTGGAAATATATTTGTGAATTTCCACCTATTTGTGTTGATATTTTTGAGACTCTTCTACCGTGCTGTTTCACACAAAATCCACAAATGAAAGGGCGCAGGTTACTCGCAAAAAATGTCACTTGACTCGTGTCTCCTAAAACACAATTCACAAATAAATGCAGAGTGATTTATATCTGTAAATCTAATCCGTATCTGAGACAAACAGATTTGTATCTGTAAATTTGAATCTGTATCTGTGCCATCTAACTTGTATATCATCATTTGCATATCAACTTAGTATTTTTCAGTGGAAATATATTTGTGAATCTCCATCTTTTGCTTTGGATCTTTTTGGGACTGTTTTTCCGCACTGTTTTGTGTCACACAATTCACAACTCGTGTGTGTCTTCCAGTAGATGGCGCTAATGCAACATTGATAGACGCTGTTACACTAAACAGAAGAAGACCAAACCAAGTGCTGCCACTGGTTGCCTGCTTGATGAAGGGGCAGCAGCAACATGGCTTCCATGCTGCCATATTCACACTTTCATATTAATTATGAAAAGTCAGTCAGAGCCATAACTGCGGTCAAGCCAAGCCGTTAGCTTTGTCAAATCAGCCGCACGTTGTTTTCTAGTGCGCGAATCTACCAACATTTAAGGTAATGGTTATGAAGCCTGCTGGTAGTGACTGTGGTCAGACTGCAGTCTCACAGTCAGACCCATGAAACATACGATACTTTTACAGTCATTATTCCCGGTAATAAACTGAAGGTTTCACGAAGGTATGCGTCCGGATTTCAAAGTAAAGGACGACGTGACGAAAAAAAGTTTCCATCAGTAGTTCAAGATTCATACACTGCTGGATTTAGTACTTCCTAGACTACCTGCATGCGTACTATGAAGTATATTTACTGTGTACTGGTCGAGTAATCCTCTGTCAAAATCCTTAACAGAAGACAAGATTAAGGATATTTCACCCAACATCGACGTGGAATAAAAAGCTTATTTTCCAGAAGTAGTCCAAGATTCATATACTGAGAAAAATATTTAGGCCTAATATGCCATACTTGTGTTTTTCAATTGCATATATCATTTCCAACCATTTGAATTACATAGTTTCAATATAAACAAACTAATAAACTTTATGTGATGAATCTAAGTCAGTCAAACATAAATGAAACAAGTAAGAATGAAATTTATGTAATAATACTAATAAACCCAATGTATTTCAAATAGTCAACAACCAGGTTTATATATTTATTATTAGTAAATCCAGTTGGTTTGAAATTCATAACATCCAGGTTTATGTATAATCATCAACTAATCCAATATATTTAAAAGGATTAAAAACCAGCTTTATGCAATTAACCCAATTTACTTAAAATGCATCAAATGTATGTATTTTTATTAATAAATCCAATGTATTTATAACCAGATATGCCACATTTTATGATTTTGTTCCAGCAAATACATAAAAAAATAACACCAAAACAATAATTTCTCACATTAACGGTTTATTCATGCTTCAAGGCATATGGCAAGTTTAGGCATCACAAAAACTCAAGGCAACAACATCACTTCCATTCAATAACATCACACACCCACATGAGCTGCTTAGACTTACTTGAACCAGTGCTCATGCACGTGTTGTATAAGTGCTGTGTGCTAAAAAATACATAAAACAAAATAACAAATTTTAAAAAAGCCCTCATTTGGATGTGCACATTAAGGTTAAGATAGTGTTTCGTTTTCAGTTACATTTTTGCCACAAAAAGTCTTTGGGGTAGCTTAAGTTCAGCACATAAACCAGTCCAAAAAGCATCACACATCCAAACGTGACACTCAGTAGGTTTTGCAGAATATCCATGCCTTCAAGTACAACACCAACATCTGCAGGCTCGTCTCTAGGACCGGCTCCCTCCACCCGAAGAACATAGATGCCCATTGTTGTCTGCGCAATCCCTGATTCAGCCTCTGCACTTTTGCTGTGCTAGAGGATAAACAAAATGAAAAATTAGCTTTTTAAGGCACACTCTCAGATATGTAGGATCATTCAAATCTATATATGTAAAACCCTCACACAAAGAACCCAGACAGACCTGAAAACTGAACATCTGTTCTGTCTAACCAACCAGCCCCTATACCCAGCTGGACAGTTTTTATAAAATTATCTCAACTCAACTTTAAATTTGCTGTAGAATTTTTCACAGTACTTTCATATTGCTGAAGCCATGTATTTAAAGTGATAGTTGGGGTTCTTACCCATGTTAAGAGTAATACATCTGTAAACCTTGACCTATCAACTCCATCCCTGCTGTGAGAACAAGTGATTCACAGGGACTGTTCTCCAAAATGAATTAAGTGGATCTGCCCCAGCAACAACACTATTTTCAGCAGCGATGCACAGCTGAAAAAATAATTTTAGGGATGCTCAACAACATACATTTGTCATTTAATTGTTAGATGCTCTTTGCAGACGCCTTGCTTCCAAATCTGTGGACCTATTTTCTTTCCTAGAAATGCCACTGTATCACCATGTAGTGCATCCTTAAATGCTTTGAATCTCTACTCAAAATTACTGGTCCAGATCCACTTCATTCATTTTGGAGGAACACACTCCTGTTGAAGCGCTCGTTCTCGTGTCAGGGAAGGAGCTGACTGGTCAAACTTGGAGGATCTATTACTCGCATGAAGCAGCAAATGTAAATATATGGGTAATAATCCAAACTTTCATTTGAAATGTTCAAGTACTGTGGGTGTTACTGTTTAAATTTGTCAGGAATAATGTATTTGTTCCATATATACACAAAATCTGCAATCAGCATATCATGAGTGTTTCATGATTCTGATCCATAATCTCCATACGTTGTACTGCCAACTGTTTTATACTGTACCATGGCATTTTACAGATGACAAGTTTCTCATTTGTCTTGTAAGACCAATCATGCTTCACACTGATTGTTTAATCTTTCAGTGTACATTATACACACAGCCTAAAAGACAATTAACACATCTTTACATGTAAATATATCCATAAAGCAATTATAATCTAAAGAGAGTAGGTTTAAGTACACTTACCATGTATTTTTTGACGACTCGCTCCATGTCTTCATTGAGGTAGACACTTCGGCTCATCAGGACACATTCGCACTTTAAGATAATGTCGTCATTCTAAAACAAGAATACCAACAAGATCCCAAAGAAAATAGCATTAGTCAGTGCATTGATTTACAGTTGAAGTAATGCTGCATTTTAAAGTTTTAAATGTAGTAACATTTTAAGATTAGAGCAGAAAGGCTATAATTGCTGGACCCCCTCCCTAGACATACTGATGACTTTGGTAGAGAGAAATAGTTTGGTGTACGTGTGTATTAAACTGCTTTAATACAGCGGTCACTGAAGGCGGTGGTGAATCTTTGGTAATATGAATTCATAACCCATATTTGCTACAAACCACTGTAGGCCTGCAAATCTGTTTAACATTTAGAAAAGAGAGAAGAGGATGAGGAGGATGAGCAGGAGAGGGAGAAGAAAGAAAGACAATTCCTAAGAATTCCAGTAGCATTCCAGCATCTTGTTGCTTGACACCTTAAAAAAAAATAATACATGAAAACACCTACTTTAGCCGTCTGTGCCATTATGGTGCAGATTTTATGTCTGGCAGATCCTCCTTTGGTACAGAAAACCCTCATCAGGTCATCAGCGTATCTGTCCAGTTGTCAAATGAATTTTGTTATCAGAGGAACAGTTGTTATAAGCATGAACTCCATGTGGACCGGAAAGAGAGGAGAAAATACAGGATATACTTTACTATATGTATTACAATGTTTTACACTGAATGCGTTTTACATCTGTTTTTAAAAAATGCGCATGACTTACAAGGCACAACCTTCAAAATTATATTATAGACAATTTGTTGCAATTTGAATTTCAAGCACTTGAAATGAAGTCGATAAATAAAATGGGCTAAGCACATTTTTAATAATGGTTTTACCTAGCCAGCACCAAGGCCACAAGACAACGATGTACCAGGCTTGGGTTATCGTGAGTCGAACAAACAACTACGTCTTCACTGCAAACTGCACTTGCATGGCTGGGTAAGTAACTTACATTTCATGTTTTCTGGCCTATATTCACATCATGTGTTTAGTTATTGTGATGGTAGCCTATAGCACAGACCAGAAACAGTAAGATAATTAACAGGCATTGCAGTTTAGCATAATCAATGTTAGTCGTTGTTATGCTCTATAAACATGTTAGCTATCACTCAGTTTAATTTTCTATCTGATATTGCAGCCTAGGATCCTGTTGCAGTCATTCAGCAGCCATACTATTTAAGGTGGAGTTGTATGTTAGGATGGGGAGAACAGCACAGCCAGCAGTCACATCAGGAGAATGCCTCTGGAAAGGGACAAAGAGAGAGGTCAAACCAGCCAGGCTTAGTGACATCAAATTCCAGAGGCCTTCGACAGGAAAGTTGACAGAAGCCCCAGCCAAAGTCAGAACGCACAGTAGCAGTGCAGGAGGTACCAGTATTAGGGTCTGGCCAGTCATGATCATTGTCTGAGTGTGTGGGAGGGAGGGAGATGGGGAAAGGAAGGGAAGAGACAGGGAAGGATGAAGGGTGGGAGAAAAGTAGAGACACAGAGGGAGAGCAGGAAAGGGAGTGAAAGGGTGGGAGAGATAGGGAGGGAGTGAAAAGAGAGGAGACGGAGTGAGAGATAATGAGAGAGAGAGTGAAAGAGATGGGAAATGGGGGAAGGGAGGGAGAGAGAGAAAGAGAGTGAGTGAAAGGGAGGGGAAATGGAGGGAGAGCAAAGGGAAATTGAATGAGAGAGACAGAAGGAGAGAGAGAGAAAGGGATGGGAGGAATTATTGAGATAAAGAGAGAGAGAGAAACACACACAACACACACACACACACACTCACACACACACACCACACACACACACACACACACACACTCACACACACACACTCACACACACACACACACTCACACACACACACACACACAGAGAGTTCTGAGTAAATAATGATTGTCATTACTTGAGGTTTAAGTTTACTTTCAAGTCAAGTCAAACTTTTCACTTCTGACTCAGTACAAACTTTACATACAGAAAAAAACAGACAAAAAAGAAAAGTAGTGTGACGCAGGTAAGTAGTGTAGTATCTGTATCAGTATCTGTGTTAGTGTGAAGCAGGTTTAAAGATTCAAAAGAGCTGTATTGAACACATAAATCCATTAGTTTACAGTACACCAAAAACAACCAATGATAGCATGTTCATGGTGCTATGTTAATATAATCCAAGATAATGCGTTTTTTCCCTTCCTCTTCCTCTAGAACTCACAGATGAAGACATCCAAGAACTCTGCTCGATTTCCCCTGACGCTGCCATTCTAACCAGCATGGAGGACAGTGAGACTGACACTGCATCAGAGTGTGAGCTAGTAGAGGATATTCCTGAGGAGTTGCCAGAGCCACTCTCTGCCATGTACGACCCCACACTGGACAGCAGAACCCAGTTGGCATAGCTGAGAAATGTGAAGAGGTTTACCTCAACATGAAGCGCAACATCCACCCTGACCAGTGTGAGAGACTAGAAGCCAAAACAAAACAGCAGGCAATTTCACTCACAGGGAAGGCAGGATTACCAGCACAACATTTTACAGTGTGTGTACAGGTAATGGTGACCGTTTATCCGAAACCACCCTGAAGAAAATCATGCACTATGCTGACACCAACATACAGGTTCCAGCTGTTGTGTGGGGAAGAGAACAGGAGGAAATGGCTAGGGAGCGCTACGCCAAAGAGGTCATCAAAATTCACAAGAATGCAAAGGTTAGCCTCTCTGGTTTTGCAATACGGCCTGATGAACCCCACCTTGGCGCATCTCGGCTGATGCTAAAGTAGTATGTGACTGCTGTGGGGAGGGGGTGGTGGAAATCAAGTCTCCATATGAGTACAGGGAAGGCCTACTGGATGTCACTGATGATTTCTGCCTTGATCAAAACTATGACCTAAAGAAAACGCACCCCTACTACTACCAGGTTCAACTACATATTCATGTCTGCAATGTAAAATATTGTGATTTTATTGTGTGGACAATTCCAGAATCGCATCACAAGAGATGAAGAGCTCTTGCAGAAGGCTTTACCCATAGCAAAACAGTGTTATTTCTCTTTTATCTTGCCAGAAGTTCTGACCCGCAGCCAAGACCCTGCCCTTAAACCACCAGTGTCTTGTAACACATGCAAAAAGCCAGAGTTCGGAAAAATGATCAAGTGTGTGATGTGCAAACATAGCTTCCATTATGATTGTGTACAAGTTAAAAGGAGGCTGAAGAACTGGCACTGCAGTCTGTGTAGATGAACTGTACACCTGACCCATCTGCATCCATCTAAACAGGGCAGTTTAGAGAGAGGGGGGAGGAGGGAGTGGCGGAGAGGAAGGAGAATGAGGGGAGGGGGGTAACAATAATAATAATAATAATAATAATAATAATAATAATAATAATAATAATAATAATACATTGTATTTGTTTGAAGTCACCCAAGGTCACCTTACATAGGATAAACACATAAAATCACAGAGTAATATCACCACATAAAATCACAGAATATTAAAAAAAAACATTGACATAAAAAGGAAAAGAAAAGTGTAGTGCGGGGGTGAAGAGGAGTGGATTGAGAGAGAATGGGGGTTCAGCATAAAGTCTAGATTGCTGCATTGATCCCACATTTGGCTAGTGCACACAGCAGAGTAACTTTGTGTGCCAATAGTCCTGATTTGTTTCATGTCCCAGTCTATAACTATACCTGTATATAATTTGCACTTGTATTTGCACTTTGCACTTTGCATCTTTACATCTTTTTAAGTTCTAATCCCCAACAATCATAACAATGTAGGACAACAATTATCACAATCTAGAAAAAAGCTCATAGTATGAAAGGTTTCTCAAAAGGAGCAATGTAGAAAAGTGAACGAGTAAAAAAAGCATTTATGTTCTGAGTTCATAGTTTTACTGACACAATACATTTCATACATGTTACTCTATTTTGGCACTACAGTTTTTCAGAGATTCGTCATGGCACCACAAACAATCACTATATCATCCAACAGGCTAACTTGGGAAATTGTAATAACAGAATGCAAAATTTTGAAACTCTTCCATCTGCTTATAACTCTCTCTACATGTATTCTCACACGTGCCAGTTGTCTTGATGAGTCTACTTCACATGCCGGTAACTGACTCTTTCCTTTAGTGAAACTTGGTACACGCAAGGTACACGACCTATAGTGTGATAAACCTTTCAGTTCAAAGGTTTAACCATTTATTATGAGTCTGACCTTCGGCCTGTACTGAAGGAGGCTCACTTCCTCACTAAATGGAGCGACAACAGGCTGATTTCAGCCAAGAGGAGCAGGTTGGTTTAATGGAGAGAGTATGAGCGATACAAAAAAGCCTGATCACAGCCTGAAGCAACAGTGTTGCTGCAAATATGACAAGAGGAGGCTGATTTTAATTTCTGACATCTCTACATTGAGCTGCTTTTAAATATGAAGCTTTAGAGCAACAACAACTGTTGTTTTAAACTGTGTTTTATATTGTTTTCATATATTTCACTGATCGCAATTATAAAATGCCAGTGTGTGTTTTATTGAAAGCGAGGCTGGTGTGCGTATGAAAATAGGTTACAGTGGGTTTTTTAGGTGCTGTAGCTACAAGCAAATCTCATGTTGTCTCTGTACAAAGACCTTTTTAAATGTGAGAAAACAGAGTAGACTACTCAAGATTTACTGCGTTTGGGCAACACATAACAGGCGAAACTATTAATTTATTCATGGCCACATTAAGTTAAATTATCTGTCCTGCTGTGAGCGCACAACTTCTTTCAGTGGTGACTGACTGTATATAAAAGTAAATAGGCTATAGCCTAATAAATGACCTCCTGAGGCGAGTCGGATCATCAGCTGAGCAGCGTATCCCCTCAGCTGAACATCTGTAGAGACGCTCAGAGAGAAAGTAAACAGCAGCGGATCAGCGCGATCTCTACCTCCGTACAAATGTTCTGATCCAGCTCCACTGGACTTTCAAAGTAAAGGTGACGCCAGCTGTAAATGAGTTAACTAGTGAAACAGTTGATTTTATGATTAAACTCTGAACAGAACCTGGTCGGGACCAGGTTATGAGCTAAGCATAAGTTACCATGGTGATCTAGCCGGGTTTAAAGAGAGCCACCTTTGTAATACAGGGGAGCCTGGCTTCTGTCTGTATGAAGTGTTTTTTGTATTTCCAGCCCAGGAACATCTTGTGCGCCGCCGACACTGTTGCTGCTGAGTCTGACTGCCGCCGTACGGTTTGTAGGTTGAGTCGAATGGCACATGACCAGAGAGCCAATCACAAGCGTCAGTTTTGGAAGGAGGATGTTGATATGAAAAAAACTAAAAACAAACATGAATCCAGGGGGGCGAAAAACTATTTGATAAATCCGAGCTTTTGCGGCGATTTTTCAAATGTAACTTAAGTTGTAATCATTGAAATTTCCGAAAGCAACTGTAATTTAATTACATATTTTCTCCCAGTAATTTAACGGATTACAATTACGTAAATTTTGTAATTAAATTACGTAACGTCGTTACATGTAATTCGTTACTCCCCAACACTGACGATAACATAACTAACAACCCTTCAGATATCTCAAAATACGTCTGCTCCTTTTTGTAGTAATGTTTACAAGTCTAACTTTCAAATCAATGATTGTGAGAAACTTTTTAGTTTAATTCAATCATTCACTCCCTCTATCTCTGTGCAGTTTCAAAAAGATTGTGAGGAACCCATTACAAAGGCTATTAAATCTATGGGTAAAGGGAAGTCGCTGGCATAGATGGGATTTCTGTTGAATTTTATCTTCACTTCTGGAACATAAGTGAAAACCCTTTAATAGAATTATTTCGTGAATGTCTGGATAAGAAAGAAATGTCAACAACTATGAAACAGGGCTTCATAACCCTGATCCCCAAACCAAAGAAAGACCACTTACTAATTGAAAACTGGAGACTGATCACGCTTTTAAACTGTGATTATAAGATTTTCTCTTTAATTTCTGCCAAACGCTTAAAAAGAAGTCTTAATGAGATTATAGGTGAAACTCGAACTGGGTTTATGACCAACCGTCACATAAGCTCTAACATAAGACTTGTTCTTGACCTTTTGGATTACTCAAACTATATTGAATCTGAAGCCCACACACACTCATCTCGTCTGTCTCACTCTCCCTCATGCACGCGTGCACATAATCAGGAATAAAAGCCAATTGCTTGGTCTATTTAACAGGCCTGTCATTTTCATCATGCATTAGTGGGTATTGTGTTTTAATTATGCAAAATATTTTTCTTATTAGATTACTTGATTAATCAATGGGATAATTGGTAGAATATTTGATGCAGCCCTACTACAATTACTACAAAACTCAGCCACGTGAGTGCTGACGAGGAGCAGAGGGCGGGAGCACATTACACCGGTGTTAAAGTCGCTGTATTGGCTCCCCGTGTGGTTCAGGATGGATTTTAAGGTTCTTTTACTAGTTTTTAAATATCTGACCTGCTTTTACTCTATCAGCCCCCGCGGACCCTGAGGTCCTCCGGCACCGGCCTTTTAACCACCACAGGTTAGTTCTAAAAAGCACGGGCAGGCAGATTTCAGTTGTTATGGGCCCGACTGTGGAACAGTCTGCTGGAGAACCTCAGGGTCGCACAGACTGCTGAGGTTTTTAAAAAGAGGCTCAAGACCCACCTTTTTAACCAGGCTTTTAATTGATTTCTTTAATTCTTTTAAATTCCTTTTATGCTGTGCTAACCAGAGCATGTTTTAGTCCCTCATGTTTTTAGCGTCTATCCTTTTTGCCTTATTTTACAGTTTTTTTAGTCTATCAGTTTTTAATCTCCAGTGTTTCCTCATGGGGGCCTGCCAGACTGGGAGTGGTCTCTGGTCTGGCTGCTGGGAGTGCTGTCCCATGGACGGTTTCGGCCCGGGTGGCTGGAGGGCTCTGCACCTTGGTGCGGGGCCTCCTGTCTGCCCGGGTTGGGGTGTTCTCTGTGGCGGCGCTCCCTGCGGACTTGGACCAGGATCTCTCTCAGTGTGGTTGGCCCCCCAAAGGTAGCTTCCTCCACACCTCAGGTCTTGTTACAGCTACGTCTCTTAGTGACAGCTAGTGGATGTGTGGGTGTGAGTGTGTCTCTGTGCATGTCTGTGGTGGTGTGAGGGTTGTGTTCTTTTGATTTTCTTTTCTTGATTTTCGTTGTTGTTTTAATCTTTGTTGTTGTTTTTAATCTCTGTGAGGCACTTTGTTCTACTTTATGTATGAAAGGCACCATGAAAAATAAAGATTGATTTGATGATAATAGTGAAAATGAACGATATAATAAAAAGGTGAGAAGAGCCAGAGCAGTGTAGTTATAAACAGTGTGGCAGTGTGTTGTTATTAATAAATAATAAATGCAAGTATGAAATCTGTCCAGTAAGTGCAAACTAATGGTGTCTGTCTGGATATGAAAGCTGCTCTCTGATTGGCTGAGTGGATGTTGGCTGTTCATCACATGAGAAAGTTGAAGCAGCTTCATGTTTCACAGTGTCAGCAGATGTTCTGAGTGATGAGTGGATGTCTCCAGGTGATATCAGGGTTCCTGTCTCTTCTCTGCTGTCCTTTACTCATCTAACAGCTGATCATCTCTACATCTCTGTTATTGTTTCATAGAGCCTGTGGTGATAGTGGAACAAGTGGGACAGGATGTAACTCTGCCGTGTGACGCTGGAGACGTCACCATCAGAGCTGCAGAGTGGATCAGATCTGAGCCAAAGCCATCAGAGAACATCCTGTTTTGAACAGAAGGACACTCAGACACCTCCTTTAGAGGTCGAGTGCAGCTGGTGGACGGTGAGCTGAAGACTAGACACGTGTCTCTGATCCTGAAGAACGTGAACAGAGAAGATGTCGGTACTTATGAGTGTCGAGTTGTAACAGCTGGTTCAAGACGTAACAAGAGAGCCATCATCAAGTCTGAGCCAATCAGCATCGTCCAGCTGCAGGTGACAGGTGTCTGTGTGTAGATCAGTGTGAGTGTGTGTAGATCAGTGTGTACGTCTGTGTGTAGATCAGTGTGTGTCTGTGTGTAGATCAGTGTGTGTCTGTGTGTAGATCAGTGTGTGTCTGTGTGTAGATCAGTGTGTGTGTGTGTGTAGATCAGTGTGTACGTCTGTGTGTAGATCAGTGTGTGTCTGTGTGTAGATCAGTGTGTGTCTGTGTGTAGATCAGTGTGTGTCTGTGTGTAGATCAGTGTGTACGTCTGTGTGTAGATCAGTGTGTACGTCTGTGTGTAGATCAGTGTGTGTCTGTGTGTATCAGTGTGTGTCTGTGTAGATCAGTGTGTGTCTGTGTGTAGATCAGTGTGTGTCTGTGTGTAGATCAGTGTGTGTGTGTGTGTGTGTGTTGATCAGTGTGTGTGTGTGTGTGTCATGACATGAAATAAGGCTGCTGTCATTGACCCTCTCTGTCTGTGTGACCTCACAGTTTCCCAGCATGCCTCAGCTGTGGAGGTGTACGACTGGGACCCGTTTGTCCTGCTGCCCTGTGACTTTCCTGCTGGTCGACTGGACGAGCCCTCAGTGGTGTGGAGCCGCTACGATCTCAATCCTTCAACCGTCTACCAGCGTCAGCAGGAAGGTGACGAACTTAATGACCAAAACCAGCTTTACAGCGGCCGAACATCCATGAAGACTGACGCTCTGGAAACTGGAGACCTCAGCCTCCATCTGACAAAACTCCACCTCTCTGACAGCGGCTCCTACACCTGCGCCGTCAGATGGTTCATCAGGGGGAGACACAGAGAACTGAGAGTGACGGACGTACAGCTGCAGGTCAAAGGTCAGCAACTAACCCTAAAACCTCCTGTAGATACAGATCAGAGGTCAGAGGTCAGCAACTAACCCTAAAACCTCCTGTAGGTACAGATCAGAGGTCAGAGGTCAGCAACTAACCCTAAAACCTCCTGTAGATACAGATCAGAGGTCAGAGGTCAGCAACTAACCCTAAAACCTCCTGTAGGTACAGATCAGAGGTCAGAGGTCAGAGGTCAGCAACTAACCCTAAAACCTCCTGTAGGTACAGGTCAGAGGTCAGAGGTCAGCAACTAACCCTAAAACCTCCTGTAGATACAGATCAGAGGTCAGAGGTCAGCAACTAACCCTAAAACCTCCTGTAGATACAGATCAGAGATCAGAGGTCAGCAACTAACCCTAAAACCTCCTGTAGATACAGATCAGAGGTCAGAGGTCAGCAACTAGCCCTAAAACCTCCTGTAGATACAGATCAGAGGTCAGAGGTCAGCAACTAACCCTAAAACCTCCTGTAGATACAGATCAGAGGTCAGAGGTCAGCAACTAACCCTAAAACCTCCTGTAGATACAGATCAGAGGTCAGCAACTAACCCTAAAACCTCCTGTAGATACAGATCAGAGGTCAGCAACTAACCCTAAAACCTCCTGTAGGTACAGATCAGAGGTCAGAGGTCAGAGGTCATGTTCTTTATGTTTCTAGTTCCCACAGAACGATTCCCATCCTGGGCCAAAGCTCTCCTGGTTCTCCTGGCTGTTGGACTTCTTGTTGGAGCTCTTTTAGTACATTTTAGGCAGTATTTCATGTCAGGTATGTCACTACTACTACACTAACCATCATGCACCTGGGCAACCTCTTTACACCATCAGGACTCTGATCATGTCCAACACCTTGAAAACCTGGTTTTACTTCCTGTGTTTCTGTCCCCTGTTACCTGCTGCTCTCATCTGGTTCTGTCCTTCAGCTTTCTCTACTACTTTGTAATCAGTCAATAAAGTTATTCAAAACTGCTGCTGTTTCCTCTCAGTCTGTCAGGTGGAGGTGGAGGAGGGGGAGGAGTCTGTCCAGCTGCCCTTCAGAACTACACCTGACCTGCCTAAGGACGCTACAGTGAGGTGGGACTGCTCATACAGGACAGTCCACCTGTATGAGAACAGATCTGACCAGCCTGAGAAACAGCACCAGGATTACAAAGACCGAACAGAGATGAAGAAAGACCTGCTGAAGACTGGAGACCTCAGTCTGACCCTGAAATACCCCAAAGAGACAGACACAGGAAGATACAGGTGTGAAGTCTACAACCAGGACGGAAACAGACTGAGAGTGAAAAGAGTGAAGCTCGAAGTCAAAGGTCAGTATGAAGATACAGAACAGAGGTCTGTGTGTCTGTCTCTGGTTGGCTGCTTGTCTCTGATTGGCTGCTTGTCTCTGGTTGGCTGGCTGCTTGTCGCTGGTTGGCTGCTTGTCTCTGGTTGGCTGGCTGCTTGTCGCTGGTTGGCTGCTTGTCTCTGGTTGGCTGCTTGTCTCTGGTTGGCTGCCTGTCTCTGGTTGGCTGCTTGTCTCTGGTTGGCTGCTTGTGTCTGTCTAACTGTCCTCTGTCTCCTCTGCAGGGAGAACTCAGATCAAAGATGAAACAGAGGACATCAGGAACAGAAGCAGCTCCACTGATCCGACTCCTCTGATGGCTGATCAATCTGTTTGATCGATCTGTTGATCAATCTTTGATTATTGATCTGATGTGACTTTGGATCAGAGACTAAATGGAGGTGAAGGAGCTGATGGAGGACGGATGAAGACAGGAGGACGTTCTTCAACTTCTTATTCACTCTGACTCTCACACGCAGTCTACACACTCACTATTGATGACTATTGATCAGAGTGATGTCAGAGTGATGTCATATGTTGGTTTGGACTGAAACGTGGTTTAGATCCTTTGAACTCATCATCTCATCTCATTATCTACAACTTATCCGTGAGGGTCACAGGGATGTAACCTCTTTTTCCCCTTTTTCAAGGGGTCGCAGGGAGCCAAGGGCGAAGGCAGGGTACACCCTGGACAAGTCGCCTTCACTGATGGCACAGGCCTCCACGCAAGGTGCCAACTGCACATCAGGAGCAAATTTGTGGTTTAGTATCTTGCTCAAGGACACGTCGACATCCTTTGAACTCTGACAGTAAAGTGTAAATAGAACCTCAGATGTACAGACAGCAGGTCTCCACTCTGTGACAGCAGCATGAAAATGGATCTAAAGCTGTGAGAAAGATTCATGAGGCAACATCACTTTGATTACACTTGATTTGATTTGAATCTTCCAGAGGACCCTCAAATTGGGCACACTTGGTGTGAAAGCGCTGAAAAAAACTGAAAAAAATTACTAAACCAGAGCTACATAAATAACAAATGTCAACAACTGCAGCTAACAGTTAGCTGAGCGGGCTTGCTAGTAGCAGACAACATCAGCACCGCTAGTAAAGCAGAAGTAGTAGACCGGAATCGAGCACACTCCTGTAACCAATCATGCTGTTGACTGAGGTTAGGACCTCCTACCTCATTAACATATGGACACAGAAATACAGAAATAAATAAATGTAGGTGAACAGAAATGTAGAAATAAATGTAAACCATTTATTTATGCATTTATTTATGCATTTACTTATTCATGTGTTTATTCTTTGATATATACACATTTATTTATTTATTTATTCCTGTATTTATTTATGCATATATTTATACTTAAGTCAGGTTTAGTCCTCCATACCAAACTACTAACCGTGGCTCAGTTGGTAGAGCTGGTTGGCCCATGTTCGGAGAGTCGGCCGTACCCCTGCCAATTGGTCATGGTCGTTGTGTCCTTGGGCAAGACACTTCACCCACCTTGCCTCGTGTGAATGTGTATGACTGCTATATGTTTAAGGTGGTGGTCGGGCCCGTTGGTGCTGAATGTGCAGCCATGCTCCCGTCAGTCTGCCCCAGGGCAGCTGTGGCTACTAGTTCACCACCACCAGTATGACTGTGTGTGGATGAATGGAACCTAGAACCCTGTGAGGCGCTTTGAGTACCTAGAAAAGCCCCATACAAATCCAATCCATTATTATTAATTACCAAAAGAATTCAACCATTAAGCAGAATATAAACAATTAAACCAAATCTTGGCAGATTGCCTTTAATACACTCACGCACACCCAGACACACACACTAAACGATCTAAGTGAGTGGCTGAGAGTCCTGGCAAAACCCGTAACGTCCAGACCGGTTGTACGGACCTGAAACGGGCCGTCGGAGCAGCAACAGCAGAATAGCGGCTGTAGCGACGTAGCAGTAGCCAATTAGCCAATTAGCCGTTATTGATCAGCAATGCTCTTATTCAGCTTTAGCTTTAGCTTTAGCGTGCATAGCTCCGGTTATCCACCTGTTTCCTCAGAAGCCTGTGGGGGCTGCCATGACAGATAACTTCTTACGCCAGCGGTTTTCTGTTTCCGGTTGCCTTGCAACTGCATGACTGACCGCTGCCACCAAGCTAGCCCTAAACAACTGGAATTATGTCATAAATGCTGAATTGTTTTTAAAATGAGCTCAGGTACAACATGTGCCACTGTTGGTTGCCACAACAAGTCACAAAAATTGAAGTTTTTTTTCAGAAACGTCTTGTGTAGAACAATAACAACTTCGACAAACTTGTCCGTGCCCTGCGCCCCTACACGCCATGCTGAGGAAGGAGGAACGGAACAAGCGTGGCTTGCGGCTTTGACACTAAAATAAATATTTGGGTTTATGAATATCTCCCACAGAATAGCTGCTGCATGACTGCATTTCTTCCCTAACCCGGCAATGCACGAGCAGCCGCCTGTCTCCACGACTCCACTTTCCTTCAGCATTATCCACGCTGTATGTTTAGCTTGATTGACGCTGTGGCTGGGCGCTACTGCTGCCTTCAGAAATAACTTGCTGTGTTTCTTCAACAGTACTTTCCCTATTTTGTTACTGTGCAGGAAGTTGTATGCTTCTGTGCTTTTGTAACTACGTAATTCTCCGCCGTCAACACCTTCAGAAAGTCTCTCTATAAAAGCAAGGAATCTCTGTCTGTCTGTCTGTCTGTCTGTGTGTTTGCCTCAAATATCTGTCTGTCTGTAAGCAATTAGAATTTCTGGCATTGAAGGTGGACATAGCCAAGTCCCTCTCTATGAATGTTGTCGGATGTTATAGGCCTCCATCTGCCACAAAGGAGGCATTATCGTCCCTGATGCATCTTTCGTCCATATTAAATTATAAAGAACTTTTAATGGCTGGAGATCTAAATTGGGACTGGTTAAATGCAGTTTCTGATTAATTTAAATCTTTCTGTGACTCTATTAATCTTAGCCAGCTGGTCAACCTACCTACAAGGCCAAATCTTAAAAGTTCTGATAAGTCCACCTTGATTGATCTAATTCTAACAAATGTTCCTCATAAATTCTCTTCCTTGGGAGTCTTTTGTAATGATTTGAGTGATCATTGTGTTGTTCCTGCCTGCAGGGACACTAAAATCCCCAAATGCAAACCTTGCATTATCTCTAAGTGGAATTTAAAAAAATTTAATGAACAAGCTTATCATCATGATTTGTCTTTGGTTAATTGGGGGCACATAGGTCTGTAGCCGGACGTTGAGCTAACCTGGACATTCTTTAAGGAAAATTTCGTGAAGATTGTAAATAAACACGCTCCCATCAGGAAATTCAGGTTGAAGGGACAAGTAAACCCCTGGTTTACCCCAGAGTTGTCAGATACCATCCATCAACGTAATGTTGCACGGGCCAAAGCCAAAAAAAATGATTTTGCCTCTGACTGGTCTATTTTCAGGCAACTAAGGAACAAATGCACTTATCTTATCAAAAAGGCTAAATCAGAATATTACTCATCTATTACAACTGAGAACCTCAATAATCCACAGAAATTCTGGAAAGTGATTAAATCTTTATCCCTCAGGCTCTTCCGACATTTGTTCTAAAAGACTCGGTCCCAGTTTATGACAGAACTGAGATCTTAAATTGTTTTAACAAGCATTTTGTATCATCTGGTTCTTTGTTTGACTCTACAGGAGCTGCCCCTGTGCCTACCTACACAGACTCCCCAGGGTTCTCAGGAGAACCTTTTGACTTGTGCAGCAGCTTTGAATGATATACTTGTTGCTTTTGATAAAAAACAGTACCGTTTCTCACTTTTTATTGACCTGTCTAAAGCTTTTGACACAGTGGACCATGCTATTTTAAAACACAGGCTTTTTAGTTTGGGTCTGTCAGCTCATGTAATTTCTTGGTTCACAAATTATTTGAGTGACAGGACTCAGTGTATTAAAAATGATTGTCTGTGCTCTGAACTTATGAGTGTCCACAAGGGGGTGTCACAGGGTTCAATATTGGGACCCCTCCTGTTCATTATGTACATTAATGATTTGGGAAAAAATGTCTCAGATGCTAACATGCATTTTTATGCAGATGACACAATTATTTACTGTTTTGGATCAACTCCTGCTAAAGCTGTTGAATCTCTGCAGAAAGCTTTTGATGTGGTCGAGCGCACACTTCTGCAGCTAAAACTAGTCCTCAATACTGACAAGACTAAACTAATGTTATTTTCTAACACTAAAACAGTACTTCCAACTATCCCCACAGTGTCCACTCTTCAGGGAAATGTCATAGAGATGGTTCGTATGTACAAATACCTTGGTGTCTTGCTTGATGACTCTCTCACCTTGAAGCCACATATTGATAATTTGGTGAAGAAATTGAAACTTAAATTGGGTTTTTTCTTCTGAAGCAAATTTTGTTTTTCTTTTGAGGTGAAAAAGCGGCTTGTCACCGCAACTTTTTTATCCATTCTAGATTACGGAGACTTGGTGTATATGAATGTCTCAGCTAAATGTCTAAGTAAGATTGATGCGGTTTATCATGCTTCTTTGAGGTTCACTGCTAACTGTGGAGCACGGACCCATCATTGTGAACTGTACTCCCGAGTGGGATGGCCTTCTTTGTCCACCAGGAGGCGGAGACACTGGCGCACTTTTATTTACAAGGCCATGCCTGGGCAATTGCCTCCCTACATCTGTAACTTATTAATATGGAGAAGTGTTGATTCTTACGGTCTGCGTTCAAACAACCAGTTCTTGCTGTCTGTTCCATTTTCTCGGACAGAACAGGGAAAAAGGGCTTTCGCCTACTCTGCTCCCTCGACATGGAATATGCTGCAAAAAGACTGGAAAATAACTGAACTGATTTCCTTGAATGCTTTTAAATCCAAGCTGAGGGCAATTGAGACGATCTCCCTTACTTGTAGCTGTTTTTTATAATCTTAATCTATTTATAACTGTTTTTTTTCCAACCCAAATTGTATCCCGTATCTTGTTTGTATGTTGTGTACGCTGAATGTGACTGTGTAACTTCTTGGTGCCTCTAGGCCAGGACTCCCTTGAAAAAGAGATTCTTAATCTCAACGGAATTTTTTTCCCGGATAAATAAAGGTTAAATAAAAAATAAAATAAAAAAAATATCTCCACGGATCAGGATTACACTGACCTGAGACGTTTAACATGGCTGCTGCGTGGTTCAAGGGTGTGCAATGTCGCATTTGTTTGGACTACAATGATACCGTTAATAAATTATTTTATAAATGCTTTACAAATTCTGCAGCATTGCCCACCACCATTGAGCCACCACAGCCACGTGCGCACCAGAGCCAATCACTGCAGAGCCCACTGTGACACCCCCCCCAATTTAAGAAACAAGCAGATTTATACCTGCAGCGGTTCGGTCCTGTTCTGTTCTGTGCATCTAAACTGACTGCTGTGTATTAATGAGACTAAACCAGTCCGAACCGAGTCTGTTCAGACGCACCGTCACCACCAAAACCGGACATGTAGTGTTTGGTGTAGTGTGTTTAGTGTGTAGTGGAGTCGGTTTTTTGTTTAATGAGTCAGAACAATGAGGAGAAGCTGAATGTGGAGCAGGCAGTGCAGCTCTTCATTCAGCTGGAAGGAGCACAGGCAGACCTGAGCATTGCCTGCATTTAAATGTAAATAGTTACATATAACTTTGTAAATTTTTTTAAATGTATGCACATATTTAGCAAACATCAATTTATATTTGCATTATAAGCTAAAAAAAATTATGTTTTTTTGTGATTTTAGGTCCATTGTGTTAATACAGTATGTCAAAATAAAAAAAATAACTGTACAGTCACACATGTGAGGTTGTGCTGAAAATAATGACACCAAGTAAATAGCTTTTAAGATGAAATATAATGGCAAAATCAAAAATAGTCAAAAATGGCCGATTATACCCTGGAATATCGGATATCACAACAAACCTAAATATCCCTGACGTCCCACCTTCAAACACAGCCTCATTCGGCCATCCATGAAAAAGCTCCTTAACCTCCCAATTTTCTATAGGAATACATGCTTCCTACGGGCACTGCACTAGTTATAATAATATGACTTTTAATCTCATGATTTCTACTTTCATAAATATAAAAAATACATGTCTTCCATACATCCCTCTCTCAATGACAGACTAATGCCTCCTCATACATAAAGACTCAAACACAAGACACTTTGTGTATTTTTGTATTTTTCTTCAGTTAGTTTTGTAGACACACAATGTCACTTTTAGTATTCTTTCTTTGTAAAACCCCTTGTAAAGACCCTTCTACATGCCCAGAGAGCTCTCAGCAGTAATAATTTCTGCTGTCTGTATTCCACCAGATGCTAATGTTAGCGAAGCGCTCTCTCAGCTGTGTGTATGCCACCCTAACTATACATCTGCAGGCTCATCCAGAGGGAGCTTTTATTGTTGCTGGGGACTTTAACCAAGCTTGCCTGAAGTCTGTTCTTCCTAAATTTGTACAATATGTACAGTGCTCCACCAGAGGGAAGAACACATTAGATCACGTATATTCCAACTTAAAGCAAGCATACAGAGCTGTACCCCTCCCACACCTGGGTACGTCAGACCACCTCTCACTGCTCCTTATCCCAGCATATGTCCCCCTCAGGAAGAAATCCAAGCCAGCCATAAAAACGATCAAAACCTGGCCTGAGGGAGCGCTCTCCCAGCTGCAAGACTGTTTTGAGAGCACTGAGTGGAGTATATTTGAACACCTGGAGCTCCAGGAGTACACCGAGACTGTCCTGTTCTACATTAAGAACTGTACTGACAACGTCACAGATGATAAAAGCATCCGGGTTTATCCCAACCAAAAACCCTGGATGACCACGGAGGTTCGGTCACTTCTGAGTGCCCGAAACTCAGCCTACAAGTCAGGTGACAGGGACCAGTACAGCGTGGCGAGAGCAGAGCTGCGGAGAGGCATCATAACTGCAAAGGAGGCCTATAAGAGGAAAGTGGAAGACCATCTCACCAACAACAGTTCACGGCTGGTGTGGCAGGGACTTCAGAACATCACCAACTACAAAGGCAACACACCTGCTACCACCATCGCTGACGCCTCGCTGGCAGAGGAACTAAATAATTTCTCTGCTCGCTTGAGGCAACGAGACCACACACAACTGCGCGGCCACCACAGACCGCCAGCCACAACACACTCACTCTCCAGGAACATCAAGTGAGGAAGGTGCTGAAGGCTGTGAACCCACGTACAGCCGCTGGACCGGATGGTGTACTTGGTAAAGTACTTCGTGCTTGTGCTGACCAGCTAGCGGGAGTCCTAACCAGGATATTCAACCTCTCACTAACACAAGCCACCATCCCCCCCAGCCTGAAGTCAGCCACCATGATTCCTGTCCCAAAGATGCCTGCCCCAAACTGCCTCAATGACTACAGACCCATTGCTTTGACATCAGTAGTCATGAAATGCTTTGAGAGACTCATCCTGCACCACATCAAGGCCTGCCTCCCTCCAAATCTGGATACACATCAGTCTGCTTATAGAGCAAACAGATCCACAGAGGACGCCATCACTACTGCCCTTCACATAGCACTCAGCCACCTCGAGAACTCAGGGAGTTACGTCAGGATGCTCTTTATAGACTACAGCTCAGCCTTCAATACGATCATTCCTGACATCCTGGTTGACAAGCTGACTGACCTAGACCTCCCCACCTCAACCTGTGCTTGGATCAAAAACTGCCCAAAAAATCATCGGCTGTCCCCTGCCCTCCCTGGAAGACATCGCCAGCGCACGGTGTCTCAGCAGGGCGAGGAAAATCGCCGCTGACCCCTCACACCCTGGACGACACCTGTTCAACATCCTGCCCTCTGGCAGGAGGTACAGGTGCCTAAAATGCAGGACTAATAGACTCAAGAACAGTTTCTATCCCTGGGCTATCAGATCCCTCAACTTTAACTCCTAACACATAACACTATCACCCGACGCGTGTGACTGGATGACTGAATGTATGCCTGTACAGTGTTGTCTTTATTTGCTATTTATTTATATCTCTTTTGTTTTTACCCTTTTATCGATGCACTGATAGGAGAAGCACTCCTAAATTTCGTTGTATACTCGATGTACAATGACAATAAAGGCTTTCTATTCTATTCTATTCTATTTTATTTTGTTTTCAGAGAACACACCTGGTGAAAGATTAGCTGAAGAGATCTATAATAACTGTAACACTTATTATCATAATAATAATAATAATAATAATAATAATAATAATAATAATATTGATAATAATAGTAATAGTAATAGTAATAATAATGTTGTTCAGTCTCTCTGGCTTTGACGACAGGTTCAGGAACCAGAGAGCAGAAACATCTTTTAGTTTTTTCATGTGATGAAAGGAAACAAACCACAGAGACACACAAATAGCAAACAGCTGATTTATTCCTCTGACTTGTAGAATAATGGATTTCATTTGAAAGATTTTGAAATGTAGAACAATTAAATACCAACTCATGCAAAGCTTCACTGCAACAGCCGAAGAAGAAGAAATGAAAACAAGCCAAAGACAAACTCATCACACAACTCGTTATGAAGCTCATGCCCTGACGTGGACGATGTGGTTGCCATGACAACAGCATCGTTCAGTCTCTGCCTGACAAAAAGCAGTTTGAAACCAGGACTCGTGTTGGAGCTCGATGACACTCAGCAACTCTGCTGCTGACGTCCTGAAAAGATGCCACACATTAAAATATGGTTTGGAGGAAACCCCCGTCTGACCTGTGACATCATCAGCACAGATGTGACATCAGAGTGACATCACAGCCCTGGTGAATAGTATAAATTCAATCAATAAAATGTTTTTGACTACTTTTGATTAAACCATTATATGTCACCTTAAAAACTATTTACCTTGCCTTACTTGGTGTAATTATTTTAAGCACAACCTCACATGTGTGACTGTACAGTTATTTTTTCATTTTAAGGTACTATATTAACACTATGGACCTAAAATCACAAAATAACATAAAATCATAGTGAAATGACTAAAGTGTGTGTGTGTGTGTGTGAAGGCGGCTGTTAAAAGGATTGGAGGAGATCTCATTATTACAGTGGAAGGGTTTAATGTGATTTTCATTGTGAAAACCACAAATATGTTTAATGAACCAATTGCATTAGTTATAATGCAAATATAAATTGTTGTTTACTAAATTGGTCCATAAGTTTTTGAAATTTACAAAGTTATGTGTAACTATTTACATTTAAATGCAGGCAATGCCTCAGGCTCCTCAGCTCATTCCTGCCTGTTCCACATTCAGCCGTCTCCTCCTTGGTTTGCCTCACAACACGACTCCACTACTCACTAAACACACCACACCAAACACTACATAACACACTAACTATACACTCCAAACACGCTATATGTCACAAATCTCTAAACTCTCAAAACTGGCTATCTCTGTCGCCGTCTCCAACACATCACTGCTGCTGTCAATCATCCGCCGATGTCCCTCCCACAACTTCCTGTTCCTCAACAACCAAACTTGCTGCTTGGACACTTTCGTGACAAAAGCATATTTTTACTGTTTCTTCCTGCACCAGACACAAAGCAAACTTAACGGCAATGTTCGCGAAAAAGCGTGTTGGACATTATTTACCCTAAATCCAGTTTTGGACGTGCCAGTGCGTCCGCTCCGTCAACTCGGGAGGTGGGCCGTGTGGGTCGGCTAGCGGCTAGCAGCTAGCTACACATGAACATCCACAGATCCGATTCCACTTTGTTGTCCGCGCATCTCCGGATCTCCTCAGACCCGAACAGACTTGGACTTGTTTAATCTCATTAATCCACAACAGTCAGTTTAGATACACAGAACGGAACCGAACCGCCGGCAAAATCCCGGTCCAGCTCGCGCCGCTGCAGGTATAAATCCGCTTGTTTTTTAAGGTATGTCGTGGGCTTGAGCTCTGCAGTGATTGGCTCTGGTGCGCGCGTGGCCACGGTGTGCAGTGATTGGCTCTGGTGCCAACTTGACTGTAGTGGACAATGCTCGTGGAATTTGTAAAGCATTCATGAAATAATTTATTAACGGTATCATTGCAATCCAAACAAATGCAAAATAGCACACCCGTGAACCACGCAGCAGCCATGTTGAAACTCTCAGGTCAGTCTGATCCTGCTCCACAGAGATATTTGAGGAACACACACATACACACACAGACAGACAGACAGAGGTTCCTTGTATTTATAGATAGATATAATTGAGTGAAATTTTCCCCATTCAGTGAGCAACTGGATCACTGTGGGACTGAAGGAAACTTAAAAAAAGAACAATGTTAAGGGAGTTCTGAATGGAATTTTCTTAATGATTTCTAAGTGGATTATTGACATTTATTCTGAAAGGACTTCAGAGATGATGACATCATGAAGAAGTTTAAGTCACAATGAATCTAAAAATAAGTGTTTGACATCCGAATGTTGACATTTCAGTCAGGTGAGATTAGGAATGGGCGATATTTTACCACTTGCGAAATACCGTCAAAAAATTTCGCGGTAATAATGATAAATTCCGGTTGATGACGTTTTTTTCAACTGTATTCAGATTTACTCTTGTTTGATGTTGTTGTATGCGACCACGCACTCGCAGCCCAACTCACATGACAGGCACCTGCCACCTGCCTGCAGACCTGATCTCTTGGCTCACGTGAAGAACAATAACAAACATGGCGGAAGGCAGAGCTGAGAGCGAGGAGCTCGTTGCTAAAAGAGGCTCCAGCTTGATTATCTGGAACTGGTTTGGTTATGATAAGTCTGACAAGGAGCAAAACTCTGTTATATGCAGAGTTTGTAAAGAAAATGGTGATTGCAAAGGGTGGTAACACCACCAATTTGTTCCACCACCTCAAACACCAGCACAAACCAGAATATGACGAGAGCCAGAAAATGCGCACGGATGCAGCAAAAGCGACAGCATCAACTTCAGCCAAAGCCTCCGGTAAGAAAACTCTTAGCTAGACAAAAAATGGCGACACATTTGCTCATTCCATACCATATGATAAGCAAAGCAAACGATGAAAAGAATTAACGGAGGCAGTGGTGTTTTGCCTGGCTAAAGACATGTTGCCACTCCAAACTGTGGAGAAGGAAGGAACTGCCACTGTTTGTGCCTTACAGTTTGAATAAACGTTAAATCTGTTCTCACATTTCAAACTTGTTTGATTTGAGTCATTACAATTTTACAGTACAGGTGAATTGTTTCTTTTATTTTTTTTTATTAAATCTTTATTTGGGAAGGACATGTAAAACATTTGCATACCACTGTGGTGAAAACATAAACAAATGTCCTTCCGATTTTGTTGTTTTGAGTCCAGAAAAGGCACAAGTCCAGTCATCCAGACGCACGAGTCCCAAGGAAGTGTGTTCATGGGACATGAATCAAATTATACTCGTCCTTGATAAAGCTTCCTCTCCTCTAGATGCTTAGATTTCACAGCCTTTATGACAAAATAACATCAGTGGCACTCCATTGTCTTCTCAAAAACAATATTGACAGTTTGCCTGGTATAGACAGAAGCAGATAAGATTCACATGGAACTCTCGAAAGAGCTCTAAAATAACCTAATTGTGATCTGAACATTTTACAGGGAACTATGTACACAAACAAGGGGGTCGCCTGTCGCTGCTGACATTAGAAGAATCAACAATAACCAGTCCAAAATTAAACAATTAAATTATAAAACAATATTGCTAATGGGATCAGATTAAATCTGCTCTCATAGGGGCTATGAATAGGATCCAGTTGTGCCAGATTTGGTAAAATTTCTCCTTTTAGATCCTAAGCTGATAGGTCAGTTTTTCCATCCTAAATATCTGAATTGGTATTTTTTATTGTCACTTTTATCGTTACCGGGATAAATGCCAGAAATTATTGTGATACATTTTTTAGTCTGTATCGCCCATCCCTAGGTGAGACTCATCAATCATCATGGAACTCAGTTTTTGATTGATTAGTTTGGTCTGTTAGAGGTCAGAGGGGGTTCCTTAAGACTCGACCTCACAGTCCACACACTCCTTTAACCTCCAACCCTGCAGAGAGAAAACATCAGCTGGTGCTTCTTCTTCTTCTGTTACAACATTAATATCCACTCCGACGACGTGTGTGTGTGTGTGTGTGTGTGTGTGTGTGTGTACCCTGATGTTCTGCAGGTTCCAGCACGTCTCCTTGATGTTCACACTGCGGTCAAACGTCACCCAGCACCACCTGAAGAACCTGAAACACACAAATGTTCACATCAACAAACACTTCAAATCCTTCTTCAAGCTGTAACGGGTCGTTTGTTCTGGTGTCAACCTGGAAATAAGATGATGTGACCGTTTGAGGACGGAGTGGCACCTGAGATGTTGCTAATTCAAAAGAAAAGATGTGTCTGAAGAAGAAGATAAACATTGACAGGTTTCTGTTTTTCATCATCAGATTCTCCTATGAGTAATAAATAGATACAAAACTGCAAGAGAAAAGACGTGAAAGTCCAGATATTGATGCAAAAAAAAATCACAAAATAGCCAAAATAAAAAAGTAAACACAATTTCCACAAAATTATTTTTTTTCCCCAAACAAAGATGCAAAATACATAAATAAAAAGTCCACACACACACAAACAGGAAATGACACAAAGAGATGCAACATTTTCAAAAAAGGACTCAAAATTACAAACTGACACTAATTACGAACTGTGTCTTAATTCAGGGTCTGCATCCTTTGAAGGACGCGTCAACCGTTGGGTCGGTCTAAACTTTGGAGTACTTCCTGGTTGCATCACCAGATGTTCCCGTCCTTACCGTGATGTCATGATTTCTGCCGCGCAGGCCCGCAAAAGTGAAAAGACGAATACAAAGTAAAAATGTTGGACCTCGAGCCGAATCTAAATCTGTTCATCTTGGTCCATTTATGTTCATAATATGAAGTAAAAATAATCTCTAACATCTCCACAATCACAGTAAGATATAAGTCAACCTCTGAACATCTAACATTTGAAAGTGAAGGCTTTTAAAGGTGCAGTTGGTAACTCTTATAAAAGTGACTTTTTATCATATTTGCTAAAACTGTCACTATGTAAAGGCAGCATTACATGAAACTAGTAATGTGTAAAAAAAAAAAAAAACAGGCTCATTAAGTCCCGCCTACTGTTCCTAATGCAAGTTGCCAGAATCCACCGCGACCGGGCAATAAGAACCAATCAGAGCCAGGATGGTGTTTGATGGACTGTCTGACAGCTGTCGATCACTGCTCATGCACACGCTGCGGACAGCTCCCGCCCCCTTCCTCCTCAGCTCCCGCCCCCTTCCTCCTCAGCTCCCGCCCCCTTCCTCCTCAGCTCCGCTCGGTCAAGTGCAGATCTCCGAGAGCGGCTTCAGCAGCTCAGAGAAAGTAATGGCGGAGCAACAACCATCAGCAGGAAACAACTACTGATACCTCCGCTATCAAAAACAAGCCTACACGAGTAAAAAGAGGAAGCCAGAAGAAAAAAAAAGCACAAAAGAATGAGTTAGACCCAGCCCGGCATAAAACCAGAGTAAACATCGGAGTAAAGTTAGCTATACAGAGGTGGAGGGAGCTCCGTGATCTGGAAGGATTCAAAACTGACGCAGAGTTGGCGACGTTTCTGCTGGACAGGTAATTACCCCTGCTGGATTTACACAATGTTTGATTTGATTTTCGGCGGGGCTAAAAAGCTAATTGTAATTGTTACCGTAGTGCACGTGATGTTCCTGTGATGTTGCAGTCGAGCTTGTTTCTGATGCTAACGTTAGCTTGTTTCTGATGCTAACGTTAGCTTGTTTCCGCTGCTAACGTTAGCTTGTTTCCGATGCTAACGTTAGCTTGTTTCCGATGCTAATGCTATTGTTACTGTTTGGCGTTATTTTATAAGAAAATGGCAGGAACACTCGCTACACAACACATTTCTGGGGAGAACCCTGTAATCTGATATTTCCCATTGAATTTGTAGGTCAACTACATCCTGATGTATGCCAGCAAGCGATTCAGTGTCAGCCCTCCAGTCTATGAAGCCCAAATCTTACTGGCTAGCCTGGACTACAACCACCATGTCCACAGACCAGCCAAGAGAAGTTTTTTTATTTATTTATTTTTTTTATATATATTTTTGACCTTTTTATGGCTTTATTGATAGGTCAGCTGAAGATATGACAGGAAACAGGGAGAGAGAGGGGGAGTGACAGCAGCAAAGGGACCCAGGCCGGGAGTCAAACCCAGGTCCGCTGCAGAGCCCCGGCACATGGGGCGCATGCTCTACCAACCAAGCTAAACGGCGCCCCACCAGCCAAGAGAAGTCTTGACAGTCCACAGAGTATGTTATAAGCATAATAAATGTTAATAAGTCTATCTTAATTTCTCACCATCTCAGCCACCATGTTCTGTACCAACAAAGAATGTTCAGAAACCTGGATCAGGTTTTTACATGCAACAGTATCCTGGTTTCTCAAAACTGGGTAACGTGTTTATATGTGCAAAACATAAGCAGGATACTCCAAAATCATGATCATAGTCAGGATGCTAGTTAGCTGTTATTATTCAGACTGTGGCCAGTTGTGTTCAAGGTGTCACAGGTAGATACTGCCTCCCTGATGGTTACTGAAACTATAAAGGGGACGATAATGTATTTAAAAATACATCATTAAATATTTAAAAAAATTCACACTAGAACAACCAAGGCATCCTTTTGACTGTTTCAGATTTTCAATGTAATAACTTTGTTGAAATAAAACCCATGTAACTATAGGACCCTGACCCCTCCTAAATGTGTGTATATTACATCTAATTCTTTATTCTCTTTCCACAGGTCAGAGATTGCCACAGACATAGAGGCATGCTGTTGCACTTTGAAGAATGAAGAATCTTCCGGCAAAAATAAAAGTTTTTTTAACCTTGACTGACAACTAACTGTGCATTGTTACTCTGCATTTAACCTACATTGTTATATTACTTTGAAAAATAAAGCTTGACAATATTTATAGAGTTATCACTTGTTTTTGATAAGCATATTTGCCTTTCAGACATGCATGCCTAGACCCAGACACAGTGGTTCCAATTTCTTATACTGAAGGATAGTTTTTTTAAACTAGTCCAAATGGTATTTCAATAAAATAAGGTAAAGGGCTATGTGTGTTTTTACATTTATGCAATTCGGAACAAATCCCTTTAGAAAGAAACTTTATTAGATAAATAATGAAATCACAAATATTTTGATTTGTACATTTTGAACAATATGTATATACAAAAATATCTATGTACAGTGTTGCACAACACTCAAAAATGCAAATGCACATCTCAGGCGGTTGGTTGCAGCATTTCTTCTCCACAACTGTGGGCATTTCCCTGCATCTCTGGGCTGGAGTTGGACAGGAGGTGCTGTTGAAGCAGCAGCAGGGGCTGAGGACATCACAGATGAGGCTGGGGTCCCGTGTCAAAGTTTGCTCGATATGTGACTTGCCTGATGTACATCCAAGCGTTGAATTTGCTCCTAGTAATTACAAGATAAGGTATATAATAGTAAAACAACTATTACCTGTGTTTAGAAACAGACTATTACAACTGAGATTACTTACATGTTCAAATGCAATCCTCTGCAATCTCAAACGTCCGACTCGAGCAGTGTCATCTGCTCGGAGGTCATCGGGTGTTTGTCCAACGCGACGTCCTCTGCCCCGGCGTCCCCGGTCCCGGCCTGATCCACCTCGTCCACCTGTGCTTGCAGAAGCAGCTGCTGGGGTGTACTCATCATCTGAGCCCAGTGTCTCAGTCCCAACACTCTAACCATGTCAATAAATAAAAATGTCACATTTTGCAAAGCGACAAATGTAAATAAGCTGCTAATTTACTGGTGTGACTGACGTGCTAAGCTAAATACTACACTTTCCGAACGTTATTCTTATCACAAAATTAGACTTTATTGCTAAATAAACATGTAAAGAATTGAGGAACAAGTTTCTAGGTAAGGTATAGCCATGAGAAAGTCCCTGTAAAGCGTTTTATATCTAGCTGTGTGGAGTGTAGCTCATGTCATTGTGTCATGTTGTTTACCTGGCCTCTTCAGTCACGTGCACAGGTCGCGTGCACGGCAGCCTCCTCTCGGGGAGGGACTTTGGAGGCAGGGCAGGAGAGCAGCGGAGAGGGAGGGGGAGGGATCTGAAAGTTGTACTTGTTCAAATTTAGTGCCAAGTCCTCTCTCTCCTCCAAGTTACCAACTGCACCTTTAAGGCTTTACTTCCAAATGCATCGAGCTGAGCAACGTCGCAAATTTTAACTGATGCTGTGAGGTTTCAAGTAGGGTTGCACCGATTTGTGTACTTGCCAATACCGATTTTTACCACCAAAATAACTATTAGGTTATTTTGAAGATTTATTTTCTTCTCTGCTTGTTACAACAAATGATAATAAATTAAATGAAAATAGATATGAATAATCATTTCCTGTGTCAACAAAAAGCCTCCACGTTGGCTTCATAGTCGACACAAATGAAATTTGACAAATTAAACAATGAAACTTATTACACAGTTAACACAACTTAATATATCTATTAAATTATTGCACAGTCTGCACATTTGTATCAGTGTGATATAAACTGAAGTAGCCTCGTAGTTGTATCAACGTCTGCATGTAATCAAGAACTGACTGTCGATTTCCGATGGAGCGACCTCCTGGTCGGTCTGAGTTTATTCCCCAATTTAAGTACAAATACTCTCTAAACTTTGTTCTACTTAACGATGGAGGGGGAAAAACACAAGAAGGCCAAGGGTAAACAACCCGGCAGAGCGGAGAAGAGCGACAAATCGGCGACAGAAGCAGCCATAGTGGAGGAACATAGAGACAGTAGTGGCAGACGAGGATAACACACTGAGCTAGCATCGCCACCATCCACGCAGACATAAAGACTGTGGTCACCGAGATGAAGTCTGAGCTGGTTAGTTTTCGAGACAGCATCAGGAAACATTTGAAAAGGGAGCTAGAGCTGAGTCAGTCACTGCAAGCCCGGGATAGATTAAAGATGGCGCTAATAGACCTGGAAGCACGTTTGAGGTGTAATAACATACGCATTTATGGCATCTCAGAGGGAGCTGAGGAAAACATCATCCAGCAATTTATTAACAATATTATCCAAAAAGGGCTGCAGCCCCTCGCTGAAGTGGAACTTGGAATACAGCGGTGTCACAGAGCGCTCGGCCCTAAACCCCCAAAACCGGCACAACCCAGATCGCTGGTTGTGTATTTTCAGGAGTTTAAAGCCAAAGAGCTGGTGCTGCATTCTGCATGGAAGAGGAGAAGGAGATCTACTACGGTGACAGGAGGATTTATCTCCACCATGACTACCCTGCAGAAACGCTGGCAAAAAGAAAGGCGTATGTGCAGGTTAGGAGACTTCTGCAGGAAAAGCCAAGCTATGAGTTTCCTCAGCAGTGGTTACGTACAGGAGTGAAGTGGAGGTGGCGGAGGACTTGATGAAGAGGGGCTTCCCGCTTGAGCATGAGAGTGCTGCTGAATCCGGGCTCCCGGAGGAAATATGGATAAACACCTGGCAGCGTCCAGTGGAGACAGCCAGCACTCGGTCCCACCAATAGAGGATTAAGGAAAGGCTGCGAGGTTTTCAGCCGCCGTGACAGACCCAGTGATAATGGAAACAGGAGGTAACAGACTGGTTAATGATCTTGTATTGTAAGAGCAGAGACTGGACTGAGAGCGACAGTCTAGTTCAAAACGTTAGTGACACTGGGTCTGGGGGATGGAGGTGTACTGTATACATGTATGTATAAAAACTGTATGTCACCTGTTGTTTCCTTGTGGCTGACTCCCCCCTCTCCACTAAGACTGAGCCCCATTTGTTTTTGTTGTCTCTCCACTTCTCATTTTCATTTAATACACAACTACCAGCTCTTAATTTCATGTGGGGCTAAACTTTTGAACTTTTGAACATTAAGCCCATAGAATGAATATCACTGACTGACATTTAATGGAAAGAGATGGAATCTTGACAAAGTAAGTGCATGAATACACCCTTGGAGCAGGGATGTTACAGGCTGCACTGAAGGGGGCTCTGGTGGTTCACTAGACTACTCCCTCCACTCTAAGAAGTGTTGTACTACTTCAAAATGGAGGTCTACTCCAGTTTTTTAATTCATTGGCAATGTTTTGAGTTTGTTTTATAGTATAGGTCATTCACCTACCTGTGTTAACTGTGGGAATAAATGCAATGTCAGGATTATAGCGTAGCTACCTTTAATGTAAATGTCTTACACAATCCTATTAAGAGGGGCAAGGTTACTGCAAAGATGAAAAGGGAGGAACTGCATGTAATGTTCTGGCAGGAGACACGTCTCAACCGAACTGACGTGAAAAGTTAAAAACATCTGTCACTACGTGTCACACTGAGGTGTTCAGGTGTGTTCAGGTGAGCTCACCTGTCGGGCCAGTCCTCCCTCCTCCTCCTCTCCTGAACTTGTCCCGCCTCCGCCTGTTGAACTCGTCATCGCTGTCTCGTAGGGATGCATCGATCAGACTTTTTCAGTCCCGATACCAATACTCCAATACCGTTGTTGAATTAATAATAAACTGATTACCTTCCCTTCACCATGTGGAAGAGACTAAAGGCACCAGACTTTCCTAACGAAGACAAAATAATCAAACAGTTACCAAACATTGTAAACATGTGTTACATTAATAATAATAATACATTTAATTTATATAGCGCCTGTCAGGGTACCCAAGCACACTAAACAAAGTAAAACAAACAAACACAGAATGAATGGAGCGCCTGTCAGTCAGCACGGAGGGCAAACTAGCACTGAAGTCAGTAGCACCGTCTGGAGGCTCCGTGCACACAGCGGGGGCGATGGAGCCCGGGGTGAAGTGACCGCCGAGGTCCAGGTGCTCCTGTGCTGAACACCTGAACACCTGCCAGCAACGGAGGAGTAGCGACCATCCAGCATCGCTGCGAGCCGGGAGAGACCACAGCAGCAGAGGAGGCGACAAAGCAGCCCGGCGGTGAATAACCCCGAGGTTGTGGTGGAGGAAGGACCGACGGAGCAACGATGGACAGCTCACAGAGTGCTGAGGACGTCGGTTTGAGAGTTAGCGTTGCTAGGCTAACAGCTGATCGGTGAGGCTAACAGCTGATCGGTGAGGCTAACAGCTGATCGTGAGGCTAACAGCTGATCGTGAGGCTAACAGCTGATCAGCGGAGAAATGTGACGTGAGTCAGTGTAACGTCCTGCAAACAGGAATACAAAATAAAACATAGCAGCTGAACCTGAAAATAAACTAATAAAGAGTTGGTCAAACAACAACTTGCGCTCTTCCAGCATGCGACACACTGACGCTGCCGAATGACGTAGGATCAGTGTTGCCAGGTGGGAAATGTAGGATCATCGTACCAGAGACATAAAATTACCCGTCATAACCAAAACAACAAGACTACTGATGCGCTGTCGTCACTCCAGTGTTGAAGAGCGTCTAACAGGCACTCACGGCTTTGTGGCGACAGTACAGACTAGGGGTGGGCCGATCGATCCAAATATTGATGGTATCGATACAAAGGTGAGTAATGGTATCGATACTAGCGCGATGAGATCGATATTTTTGTGGTAGTTTCTCTTCTATAAGTTCAACTAAGCAAATCACTCATATTTCTTTACTGAGTGTTTGTGATTACAGCGTCTCTCTCAGTCCTTATGCGCAGCGCTCCTCTCCACCTCTCTCACTCAGGTTCACTCTGAAGTAGGAATATGGCAGAATATAATAAACCTTTTGTGTATCTGTTGAAGGAACATTAGTATTCATATTTCGGCTACATGTAGATAGGTTATAGATTTAATTATGTTAAATATTATTTTCTTATTTGGCTAAAATCTTTGTCCTGTGTTTTATGATCATGATCAGCTAATTAAAGACAAAAGTACAAAATCATTCAATGATCAGGAATTTTCAAGTAAAAATCGGTATCGGTATCAGCAATACTGGCCCTGTAATTACTTGGTATCGGATCGATACCAAAATTTGCAGTATCGCCCACCCCTAGTACAGACTGGATTCATCAGCAGCCCCACAGTTGCGTCAGGCTAATGTGTCCCCCATAAACAATGAGGGGTGGGAACCAATGAGCCAAATCATGAGGCCTGGAGGCCACCTACTGTTAGGAAATAGACATAGCACCAGGTTTACTTTTCTGACAAAGAGAAACAGTATTCATGATAACTGACAAGAAAATAAAGATCTGGCTTCACATATTGACATTTTGTTTTCAGAGCAACAACATGTCTCTGTCCTCAAAAATGACAACAACTAATAAAATAAACAAAAACAGCTCTTGTGCAAACTTAAAAGTGCCTGCTACCAGGTTAGAACTTACAATAAAGTGCATATATAACCTGGCTATATAATAACCTGGAAAAGAGGTAACCAGAATAACCAATTCATAATGAAAAATAAATAAATGAAAAAACAACAGGCCAAGGGTACATGTTTTTTTTTCCCGAGTTATAAGCTATAAGTCATAAGCTGTCCAGTCTGCGTCAGTCAGGTCACGTCTCCGCCTTTGGCAGTTTTCTGAATAAAATGAAGAAGAGCGGAGAGGAGACTATTGTTTAGATTAACTACATATTACATTACATGATAGATGACTAGAACCCTGCTCATAATGTGCATGAAACAGTTTAGGCCATCAGCTAGGCTAATTGAATAATTAATTATGCTTACCTTCAGGTTCAGTCTCCAGCTCTGAGTCACTGTCTGAGTCTGCTGTATCCTGCTGGGTGGGGCCAGTCCTTTTACTGTATAGATCTGATGATGTCATGGACCACAGCATTGTGGTTGTTGGCTTGAAATTGGCACATCCACCTGCCATCTTCACACACTCTGATGTGTGCATGAGCCCATTAAGGGTGCCTGTGATGAGTCGGTTTCATGGTTTTGTTTTGACTAGATTTACCTTGGAAAACACACGTTCACAGGATGCATTTGAATGAGGAACCACTAGTGCATCAAGGGCAAACTCTCCCAGTTCCCTGAACACCCTTCTTGCCCCAAGGTCCTCCAAAGTGGAGAGGTGGTGCCAGAATTCATCCACAGTCATTGTTTTAGTGTCTTCATTAAGGGTCACAAGAGGCAATCTCCTCCACTGGTCATCGATGGCTTGGAGACGGTCAGCATCTGTTGAGTCGATCAGACGTGGCAATACTCTCATGAGTGGAAACAGAGACATCGGTCGCTGTGGCAGGAGACAGGCATGCAATGTGGACCAAGAGGCCATCATCAAAGTCAAAGCGTTTCTTCATTTCTCCACAGGCAACCCGGAGACATTTTTGACAGCGCATATAGAAATCTGTCAGGGTGGCTGGTTTGAATTTTGACTGCTGGACCTTCTGCATAACTTTTACACCCAGGTACATTGTGTTGAATGGTAAAAACTTTGAGTCATCATTGAAATTGATCTGACTCAGGTCTGTGTGTAAAACGTAGTCTCGTTGCATGAAGGTCAGTAGGAGATCTTTGTAGGTCTCACACATCTTGCTCCTCAGTGATGTAATAACCACGCCTTCACTCTGGAAATATTGATTGAGGTCTGTGAATTTGGGCAGAGCCCACTCCAGAAATTAGTAATACAGCCGTAGAGACTCATCGTTGAGTGCATGATAAATATTCTCAGCAGCATTCAATCTGGCATCAATCCACTGGTCAGCGAAAGAAAGCCGGAGGGCTTCCCACTGGGCGGATATCCTTTTGACAAATTCAGTCAGTGACAGCCATCATGTCTGGGAAGGCTTCAGTATTTTGTGGGGTTCAACATGGCAAAAATCCTGAAATTCACGAAGTTCAGCCCCACGTTTAGCACATGCCTCACTGGCACACAGGTGACAGGTGACAGATGCAGCGATGTATGGTGATCCCTGGCAAATTGTTTCTTAGACGACTGGAGACTGAGTTGTGTTGTGCCATCATGGTATTACAGCCATCCGACCCAAACCCCACAATGTTTTGAAGTGGGACGCCTGCCTCTGTGAATGATTTCATCATTTCTTCGTACAGCCTTTCTGCAGTGGCTCCTTCTCTGACAAAATGTCTGTTTTCTCCTCAAAAGATATGCACCAGCTTCCAAAAGCGGGTCTGAACCCTGTTTGTACCCTCATCAAAAAAACGAACCAAAACACGGAGCGTTTTGACATTTCCAATGCGGTTGATTCATCAATCAGGATGCTGAATTTTCTTTCTCATCAGGATTTCTGACAGACTCTCAAAATAGCAGTCACCATTAACATGCTTTGCTATGGCAGTTGCCTTTGTGCGGCCAAGTGACATGTTTTGTGCCGTTTTTGAGTCACTAACTATGTCCTTGATAACATCCACCAGATGGTCTGTGGCCTCATTGCTATGTTGTGCTCTGCTAATAACCCTGCCAGCTTGACCTCTGCTGTCTTTACCGCTGTTTCCAGCTTCTCCTTTTCTGATGTTCTTTGCAGGCATTGTGTTATGGATTTTTGTGTTGGCACTAGATTTTTTTCGTTCTCTTTGTGTTTTTTGGATTTGCTGTGGTTTTTTAATACAGTTAATTCGGCCACCAGCTCTGTCTTGCAGCACCGGCAGTAAGCTTTGCTTTCCGAGCCTGCAACTGGTCTTAACCACCCGAGGAATTGCCTCTGCCACTCTTTTCTATAAGTTTGTAGGCGATGCTGCTTACTTCGACTCTGCCCCTCCTCCTCCCCTCCTCCTCCTCCCCCTTCCCCCCCTTCCCCAGGTTCTCTCATTTTCTTTTCTGCGCTTCTTCCAGACCAGCTCTGCCTCTTCTTCTTTTCTTCTTCTTTTCCTCACTCATGGGGCAGGCGCAGCGGACTATTCAGCCAATCATGACCGTTGTTCTGAGGCAAACGCATGCACGTCACTCGTAGCACACATTTAGAAAAGCATGATTGGCTGGAAACTTGTCACATGGAAACAGATGCCTTCAGGGTTCACAAAAAAACTCCGACAGACAGTTGCGACAGGCTGATTACAACCGATTACAGCAACACATTCACAGAATGGTAAAATTATCGTATATTTGGCCTTTTTTGGGGTTATTGATCATACATTGTACAGAGGGCAAAATTATCCTACAAATACGATAATTATTGTACACCTGGCAACACTGCGTAGGATGTGCTGCGACGGAGAAAAAAAAACTGGATCGGCCCGTGGATCTGTTCATTTTACCGATCCCCAATCCAGCCGTTTTGTCAATATCGGGGCCAATATCCGATCTTAATATCGGATCGGTGCACCCCTACTGTCTCCCATTGGACTGACACACACACAGTCACACACACACACAATTTATTAACAGGTGACCAACAACCAGCTGTGTGTGTGAACATGTGAACAGCAGGATGTTCAGTGGACCAACAGTTGAAAACTCAAAGATATTAATTTACTTTCACACGTTTCCTAAATAAAATCATTTAAAGCTGCAGAAAGTCGTGAAAACGTTTTTTTCACTTTGTTCACGGTCTAAATTTTCAATATGACACGTTGAAACATCCCATGATGTGTCCGTTACCATGGACACAAACTGGCACAGCATTAATAATATTTCTGAATATTGTGTTAAAAGATAAATAAAACAAGGCTTAAGTTGGTTTACTTCTGGAGGAGGTGTGTGTGTCTGTGTGTCTCAAACTATTTTCATTTATTTTACCTTATTCGCCAGAACAAGTGTCAAAAGTGGCGCAGATTATTTAAAAAGTTATCAATCGTCTTCATAAGTCATTTTATTTGTTATGTGGTGTAGTTATCAGCCGGTTGTGTAGCTGTGTCCATTTTCTTTCTTTACTTCTCGTGTCAGCTTTGTTCTGTAAAGTTGAGGTGAAGAATCACTTATGAACCAGTAACAACATCACCAGACTCCATTAACAAATGTAGCGATTTAAGGAGTTGTTGAGTCAAAACAAACTTTACCAACTCTGTGAAACTCTGTCTTTGACTTACTATCCATTATTGGAGCCTTCTTGTAAATTCAGCAAATGTTCTGCATGAAATTCTTTCTTCACACTTAATCGCTTTTATATGTTTTTGTACTGTTTTGCTTTTGATTGGTTTGCTTTATTTTACACTCAATAAGATAAACAACACACTCTTGTTACTTTACAGTGTGTAACTATATTTGTGTATTATCTACATTAATGTATAGATAACATATATACCTCTGCATACTGTTTTTGTTTACATTACATACATTATCATGTTCTATACATTTTATTGATCAATCATTATCGAGGTCATTCCTGCAGAAGAGTCTCGCTGTTCGACCTGATCAATAATCATTCAACTCTAGTTTTTATCCACTCGAGTCTTCTGATGAACCCGATCAGAACATTCTGTCACAAACCACCAGGTGTCGCCATGTTTGCTGCTCTTAAGCTTCAAACGTTTCAACGCTCAGATAAAAAGAAAAGTCCAGAACTTCTCTTCAGTCTCTGCTTTATGAAACCGACACTGAACCAGAACCAGAAGTTCCTCCAGAGAGAAGTTTTACAGGAGAACAGAAGCTAAAGTTGATCCATAAATACTGAAACACAAACACCTCGACATTAGCTGCTAGTTAGCCTGTTAGCTACATTAGCATTGCCTCCTGTAGCTCTACTGTCTCTAAATCAAAGTGTCAGTAGGTCCATTAACCAACAGAACCGAATATTAAAGTTATCAGTAAGCTAAAGCTAAATCTAAAGCTAACATTAGGTGTTACATGAAGCTAACAGCGGCTAATTAGCTAGTTAGCATCGCAGCTAGCCCAGCGTGCAAATGCCGGCGCAGTTCGGGCTCGTGTTTGCTTCAGTTCGTGTTCGGGTTGATCCACACATGGACCGAATATTACCAAGGTGTTCACATGGGTCCTCACCTGCAGCTCCGCCGCGGTACGACACTGAGAACAAAGCTGGGCAGCTAACAACAAAACTGTCCCGCCGCCAGTCCGGGATCACGAAGAACCGACGACACTTCCGGTTCTCTTTAGTTCCGGTCCGGTTCCTCAGGTCACAGTGAGGTGACGTCTTCTCCTGGAGGTGAGGAGGGAAACAACAGGTCCAGATAATCTCACCTTCACCTGATAATCTGACAGGCTGATTTAACTGGTTCAACATCACCAGGCTCCATTAACAAATGTAGTGATTTAAAGAGTTGTTGAGTTAAAACAAACTTTATAACGTAATGAAACTGTGTCTCTGACAGACTCTAACTCATTGTGTCCTTCTTCTAAATTTAGCATTAAATCAAAAGATGAAGTTGTTTGTCTCCTTGTATATTATAAAACCGACTCTACTCAAGACTTTAAACTTTAAATCCCTCTTCAGCCTTCACAAAATGATCATTGAAAAATAAATAAATAAATAAATAAAAGAAATTAACCACAAATAAGTTTAGTTAAGATATTCAGCCCTAGCTGATGCAGTGAGGAGCTGCTCATTTCAACAACCTGTCAGTAGACGTATCTTGTGGTCGTATAAAAGATGTTACTCTTTTTCAGAAGGGTCAAATTAGTGGCCGGCATCAATCAAAGCATAAAACTAAGGAGATGCTGAAACTACTAAAATTGGATAATAGTGAACCTTTATCTTCCAGGAAGAAATGTGGTTGGTAAAAATCTTGAGTTATCATGAACGTAGATAACTTAAACCTTTGATGAAATCAAATCATAAAAAAACAACAGTAGAACCCATGACTGTATTTAATAGTGGTTTGGTTTGCTTCCCATTTCCATCTGTACTGCTGTGTTACTTGCGAATTTCTCACAAGGGGATCAACAAAGGAACATCTTAATCTTAATCTAGTGAAAGTAAGAGCATCTCCACACGCACAATATGAAGAGAACTCAAGGGATTGGGACTAAATTGCTGTGTAGTCACTGACACACTGATCAGTGAGGCTAACTTGAAGAAAATGCTTCAGTGTGCTGGGAAGCATAAAGATCTGACTCCAGAGTGACAGAGAAAGGTCCTATGGTTTGATGAGCCCAGAGTTACCCTGTTTCAGACTGATGGGCCCACCAGGGTCAGAAGAGAGGATGAAGGGATGCACCCATCCTGCCAAGTGCCTATAGTACAAGCCTGTGGGGGCAGTGTTATGATCTAGGGTTGATTCCGTTGGTCAGGTCAGCAGACTACCTGAATAAACTGAATAACCAGGTTTTACCATCAATGGAGTTTTTCTTCCACGACAACACGGACATATTCTAAGACAACAACGTCACGTGTCATCGGGCTGTCGCACACAGATTGGCCACCACAGAGCCCAGACCTGAACCCTATTGAGAACATTGGGATTTACTTAGCAGCCCGACTCTCCCTTCATCAATACAAGATCTTAAAAAAATGTAATGTAACTCTGGACGAAAAAAAAAGTTGTGACGTTGCATAAACTTGTCAAAATGGTGCCAAGAAGAATGCGTGCCATACCACTAAGTATTAGAGTGTATGACTTTGTCATGGAACTGCCCCATGGTGCTGAAGGTGCTGGAAAGATTCCCACAACATCAGCCACTTCAGAGGCATAACCCTGTCGAATGTCAAAGGGAAAATCTTCCTCTCAGTGGTGGCCAAACAACTGACCAGCTGCCTCGTGGAAAACAATTATATAGATGCCAGCTGCTGTCGTCCCAGGGCTCCCAGCCGTAACACTGATCCATGATCTGGGAACAGATTCAGAGGCCATGAAAAATCAGACCTTCACATAGTCTGGCTGGATCTAGAGAATGGGAATTGCTCTGTCCCCCACCAGCTTAATATCCAAACCTGTATTCCAGAACCTGGTATCCAGCTACTTTGGCAGTTTCCACGTCTGCTCGACACAGGAGGCTACAACCGGTCGACATCAGCTTGAGAAAGGCACAGCGATGGGCTGCTCAATCTCTCCCATCCTTTTCACGGCAGCCTTCAAAATCATCCTGATCAGAAGGAGATGGTCCGAGGAGTCAGATCATATTCAGGCCAATGACTGCAGGCCTTAGGGAGTTGGGACTGAGAAAGGATCCTGTTACTGGTGGAACAACCTGTCCGAAGTTTTGGGAAACTGTGTGAAGTCAGTCTGTCTGACATATGCATGGCTGCCACCATCATGAAACAGCTCTCCGAAGGCCTGGTGTCTCCCAATAAAGTTCAAGGTCTGGTGCTACCAGTTCCATCTATACAATCATCCGATGTTGCCCCTCAAAAATGTGTGAAATCACCAACTCGATAGTTCTGAGGACACACTGAGTTACATCTGTAAATGGCTGGGCCTATCTCTGAATTTCTCCAGCATAAGCCTGTTCTGAGAAACACACTTCAGCTGCCTCTGAAGTCAATCACCCGTGACTACAGACAGGAGAAGGCGAGGCTTGTGTGACAGCTGAGAGACTCATCAGATAAGTCTGGAAGGAATATCAGGGCCTGGTCCAAACTGGACGCATATGGAGTGCCGAGCAAGCAGTCCACCAGACCATCAGGAGGTTGAAACCCAATGAGATCACTGGCAGGAAACAATCAGGAGGATTGGCTTTGGGTGGGGAACAGCTCCCAAGATGTGGTCCAATGCCTCAAGGCCCTTTATCCGCCAATAGAAGAACACTGTTGGCATCAGTGTTGTGTTTCAGCATCAACAGTTTTGGTAGTTGCTAGTTTGTGGGGAAATTTTTAAAATAAATGCTGATTTCTTTCCTGAACGCTTCTCTTCTCTACAGATTAATGAAGACGTTTGGTTCTTGTTTAGAGAATCAGCAGGACTGAAGGTTCAGCTTCCTGTCCGTCAGTCTGAGGCTGCTTCATGCTCACACAAACTGGACCAACAGCTCTGAAAAGTATGAGGAAACTGAAGCTCCTCCTCTTTCCTCAGAAGTGATCTGTGGCAGTCTGGACTTCATTCCAGAGAGCTGCTTTAACAAACTATGGAGCTCAACTCTGAACTGACAACGACCGACGGGTCAACAACAGTCTGTCGCCCAGAGAGTCACCAGACTCCCTTAACAGATGTCTCAGTTTAGTGAGTTGTTGAGTTAAGAGAGTTTTCAGATATGAACACATAGTGCAGTAAACTTTACCTTAAATACAGGGAATGATGAACGCACACACACACACACACGCACACACACACATCTGGATCACAAACATGTTGGACCTGTTTGTTCACTTTCCAGCAGCTGCTTCACTGGAAACAGCTCAAAGTGAAAGTGCAGTTCAGTCCTGGTATCAGTGGACGATCAGCAGGAGCAAAGTGACAACTGGCTGTGAACTGATGTCCTCCATGTGTTTCTGAAGTGAAGCTCAGTAAAGAGGAAGATGAAGATGTTTGTGGTGTTTGTGATCCTCGTGCACGGTAAGATAACCTTCCTCCCTCTGATCTGATCGTCACCTCGGTCCAACGTCATGTCTTTAATGTGGATCTGTGTCATCTTCACTTCATCAGTGTGTTTCAGCTGCAGGACCATGTTTTCTTCACAGAAACACATGAAGAACAGAGTAAAGGCAGCAGATGTTCACTGTGTCTTTAAACCCTGATGAATGTAGAAGACTGTACAGTCACACTGTCCTCACTTCTGTTCTTCAGGATTAGATCCCTGCAGCTCGCTCACATTCTGATGGCTTCTGTTCACAAACGTAATAATGATGCTTTGCTGACAGCAGCGTCACATGTGGATGTAAATGTTGGCCTTCATCCACACAGAGTCTGAGTTGAGCTTTAGCAGCACAGTTTACAGGCTGCACACACTGCAGAGGACCACATTCACTCATGACATGAAATAAGGCTGCTGTCATTGACCCTCTCTGTCTGTGTGACCTCACAGTTTCCCAGCATGCCTCAGCCGTGGAGCTGTATGAGGGGGACCCGTTTGTCCTGCTGCCCTGTGACTTTCCTGCTGATGAACTGGACGAGCCCTCAGTGGTGTGGAGCCGCTGTGATCTCAATCCTTCAACCGTCCACCAGCGTCAGAAGGGAGGTGACGATCTTAAAGACCAAAACCAGCTTTACAGCGGCCGAACATCCATGAAGACTGAGGCTCTGAGAACTGGAGACCTCAGCCTGAATCTGACAAAACTTCACCTCTCTGACAGCGGCTCCTACACCTGCACCGTCAGAGGATTCAGTATGGGGATAAAGAAAGAACTGAGAGTGACGGGCATAAAGCTGCAGGTCAAAGGTCAGCAACTAACCCTAAAACCTCCTGTAGATACAGATCAGAGGTCAGAGGTCAAGTTATTTATGTTTCTGGTTCCCACAGAACGATTCCCATCCTGGGCCACAGCTCTCCTGGTTCTTCTGCCTGTTGGACTTCTGGTTTCTGGAGCTCTTTTACTACATTTTAGGCACTATTTCATGTCAGGTATGTCACTACTACTACACTACCCATCATGCACGTGGGCAGCATCTTTACTCTAGTAGCTCCCTGACTGTTGCTACAGTGAGGTCTGGGATTATGAGAGAAGAATGAGACTAACCCTAACCCATTCTGTCTGTACATCTGATGTTGTGGTTTGTTGTCCTCTCAGTCTACCAGGTGAAGGTGGATTCAGGGGCGGAGTCTGTCCAGCTGCCCTGCAAAACCACAGCTCACCTGCCTGAAGATGCTAAAGTGGAGTGGAGGAACAGAGACGACAGGAAGGTCCATGTGTATCAGAACGGTTCTGACCAGCCTGAACAACAGGACAGAGATTACAGAGGTCGAACAGAGATGAAGAGAAACCTGCTGAAAACTGGAGACCTCAGTCTGACCCTGAAATACCTCACAGACAGAAACAGTAACATCTACACCTGCACCGTTTACAACAGGGAGGAACACATCCTGATGAAGAAACAAGTGGAGCTGCAGGTCAGAGGTCAGTACTGTAGATACAGTTCAGTACTCTAGATACAGGTCAGTTTGTCCGGACCGCCAGGCCACCATTAACCACCAATAGGTTTTAACAGACCAGGTGTTTATTTGGGACAGGCGTTTAATTCCCTCTTCACAAAAATCCGGGATGAAAATTTCACAAACTTCACCAGCTTCTCTGAATTCTCTGGCATCCTTCTGGGCAATAGTAGTCTTCTGCCAGTGAAGTTGGTGCGGGGGAGGAAACGATTTATCCAACCAGCACTCGCTGCAAACTCGTCATCTCTGCTGTCACTCACGGTGGCGTACATTTGTTTCTCCATCGCCCTGATCATTTTGCGGGACACTCTCTCGTGGTGTGCCCGTTTGCTGATAACTAATTCCCGCATGTTTACCTCAGGCTCCTCGCTAGCCTTCTTCCTCCCTCCAGCAGGCAGCCTGGTCCTGTTGCTGTCCTCCTCGGACAAACGCTGAAGCTCTGTTTGATTTTTTTGCCAATCTCTCACACTCTTGGGGTCAACAGAGAAACATCTAGCGGCTGCTTCTCCCGAGTTTTCCTCTGCATATTTTAAGACAGAAAGTTTGCAGCACCGGAGCCATGGTGATCATCATCATCAGTGTGATAACTGACAGAAAGCAAGCACGATACGTGAAAAAGGTGAAGAAAAAAGTTGTGCAGTCTCAGTGGTCACATCCTCTTCCTTGATGTTTTTAAAAAAAAATACATTAGACTCTGCATTAATTTGGAACCGACAGTTATTTACCAAAATATACACCTTCACCCGGCGTTTAAAGGGGACCACATGATGTGTTTTATAATGTGTTTATGTGTTTACAGCTGCTAATGTATGTAACGCTGTTACTGTGATGACACATGACAGTTAAATATTTAATCTGTCTATAATAACCACATCCTGACATGTAACTGTGATTTTTGATAATCTAAGTACTAATAATAACAATCATGACAAAAAATTAACAAAGACTGCAGATCACAATAAGAAGCTGCAACTGGCAGTGAGCTGCTTTCTTTTCTGTTAGCAGTGAAGTGATGTACTCCATGACAGAACATTATAAAATATGATAATGTATAAAATAACATTTAATGGTAAAAAAAAGTACAGTTGCAGTAGACTTCTATTATAGATATGCAGCATATATATAGTTTGTTATTATTATTATTATTATTATTATCATTATTATTATTATCATTATCATTATTATTATCATTTTTATTACGACTACTATTTTTCTGCATATTCTTGACTTTGAATGGGAGCTGCTGTAATGCATTTCTGTTTCTGATTCATATATTATGCAGTCAGTTGTCCAAATTTTAAGTTAAATTAAATGAACCAAGACAGATGTCACATTAACATATCAGGGTGTGGTTATTATAGACACAGATTCAATATTTAAGTGTAATTTATCATCACAGTAACAGTGTTACATAGCAGCTTTTTTATCTTTGTCCAATCACATCCCTGGGTTCTGTCCTTCAGCTTTCTCTACCTCTTTGTAATCAGTCAATAAAGTTATTCAAAACTGCTGCTGCTGTCTGTACAGCTGATGTTGTGCTTTGTTGTCCTCTCAGTCTGTCGGGTGGAGGTGAAGGAGGGGGAGGAGTCCGTGCAGCTGCCCTTCAAAACAACATCCAACCTGCCTGAGGATGCTACAGTGAAGTGGAGACGCTATGAACCCTCATACAGGAGGGTCCATGTGTATCAGAACAGATCTGACCGCCCTGAGAAACAGGACCAGGTTTATAAAGACCGAACAAAGATGAAGAAAGACCTGCTGAAGACTGGAGACCTCAGTCTGATCTTGAAATACCCCAAAGAGACAGATGCAGGAAGATACTGGTGTGCAGTCTACAACCAGGACAAATACATCCTGAGAGCAAAAACAGTGAAGCTCAAAGTCAGACTTCAGTATGAAGATACAGAACGGAGGTCTGTGTGTCCGTAGTTGTTTGTCTCTGGTTGGCTGCTTATCTCTGGTTGGTTGCTTGTCTCTGGTTGGCTGCTTGTCTCTGGTTGGCTGCTTGTCTCTGGTTGGTTGCTTGTCTCTGGTTGGCTGCTTGTCTCTGGTTGGTTGCTTGTCTCTGGTTGGCTGCTTGTCTCTGGTTGGTTGCTTGTCTCTGGTTGGCTGCTTGTCTCTGGCTGGTTGCTTGTCTCTGGTTGGCTGCTTGTCTCTGGTTGGTTGCTTGTCTCAGTCTAACTGTCCTCTGTCTCCTCCGCAGGGAGAATTCAGATGAAGAAACAGTGGACATCAGGAACAGAAGCAGCTCCACTGATCCGACTCCTCTGATGGCTGATCAATCTTTTTGATCGGTCTGTTGGTCAATCTTTGATTATTGATCTGATTTGACTTTGGATCAGAGACTAAATGGAGGTGAAGGAGCTGATGGAGGACAGATGAAGACAGGAGGACACTTCGTCAGCTTCTTCTTCACTCTGACTCCTCCTACTGACTCTCACACACAGTCTACACACTCACTACTGATGACTATTGATCGGTGATGTCAGAGTGATGTCACATGTTGGTTTGGCCTGAACCATGTGGTTTAGATCCTTTGAACTCTGACAGTAAAGTGTAAATACAACCTCAGATGTACAGACCGCAGGTCTCCACTCTGTGACAGCAGCATGAAAATGGATCTAAAGCTGTGAGAATGATTCATGAGGCAGCATAACTGTAATTACAGCGCCCCCATGTGGCACACCTTACTTCTACATGTGTGATGACTGAGAGGACAGTTTGATGTGTGTCACATTAATAATTGGAACAACAGGAGTCTGGTTTGTCTTTCTTAGATAAAATTCCCAGAATGATGTTTAAAACAGGCCTGACTTTAGAGTGTTTCACTGTCTGCTGACAGCTTTCCTGTCCTGGACCATAATGAACCATTGTGACAACCTGCTTCAATAATTATACAAAAGAGATTGAATATAAACAACAAAGCCAGGATGCAGTTAGAAGATGATGAATTTATCAATCAAACAACCTAACAAAGGAAAACTACAAGTGATCAACTGATGGACCAGCCAAAATAAACAAAAGAAGGGCAGCCTCCCAGATCAACCAACCTGGGTGGTCGGAGGTGAGGACTGACTCTGTACTCTAACTTTTTCTGCCCAAATCACACCTATGGTCATATACTCACAAATATTAATATGTGTAACATGTTGTCTAATCACTGTGTGTATGTTTGTTTTTGGTTTCCTGGCAGACTTTTAAATGATTGTTTAAGGTATAGAATTTGCGTCCTTATTAAATGTTTGAGTACATTTAAAACTTATTGACTGCTGTTTGTTTGTTTTATGTAATAACAATCTGTGGTTGTGACAACATCTGAACACACACACCTGGGTCTTTCGTCAGGAGCCACTGATTTAAACCACCATTTAACAGGTTATTTGCATTTATTATAGAGGAACTAACCCCCAGAGGTTTGGCTGAAGTGCCTTGATGCTGGATATTCACAGAATGCCTCAACATATGCAATACTGGCAGGGAGTGGTAGGACACACCCCTTCACTCCTTAATGCTGCCTCCTGCCACTCAACAAACAATCACACACTCACACACACACACAACTCACATATAATACACACACAAACACACAATACTCACACATATAACACACACAAACATACTCATCCACATATTTGCAGTGGCTGTTGGTGATCAAAATATTTGGGGGGTGGTTTTTTGTTGTGTTTTCTGGGAGGGCTCTATAGTACAGTGCATTTTACTCAACATAGAAGTCTCTGTTAAGGACAATGTGAGTGTATACTATATAATGTATAGTGTATGAGTGAATATAAGAAAGAAGACAACACCACTTTTCTCTTTCAAACCAGTTAAAGTTAATATTAGACTGACCATAGTCAGTAACCAAATTCTAAAATGTAATAATGAACAATCTCAATACAATGTTAATTTGTGAAAGAAAGAAAAAAAACATTCTTCATGTACGTACATTCATCTGTCTTCAAACTCAAGAAGATTAGTTTTCACATTTTCAAATAAGGTAAGATACCAAAATAAAAGATGTAACTGTCTTAGGAAGAATGTTATATATCCATTTAGGAAAGAACGAAAATATACTCCCAATATGTAGATAATTTCATACCTTTGGTACATGTTCTCTGAACATGGCAGTGTAGAGCCCTGAAAAACTAGAGCAGTACTTCATTGCTCATGAACAAATCTTAGCAATGGAACAATACTGTAAAGATAAACAAGTTGTCCAAACCACAATCAGTGTGGTTGGCTATGGTGTTGCTTTGTCAGACACTCTGTATTGTAGCTAGGGGTGTACACTAGCCTAACCAAATGGCCTACACTGTAGCTTCCTGTGGAGGTGGCAGCGACACAATGTAGTAGCTCTTGTAGTAATACAGATTGGGGCCAATAAAGATAAACACAGGTCATCAGTGTAACTCTGCGTACCAAACATTTAACATGCACTAAATGGAATGCAGAGCAGTAACAGTCAGAGGATTGTCTCTTAAAGTTGACTCGTGCTGAAACACGTGGTAGTAACTGCTAAGTATAAAACTCTACAACTTACTGAGGCTGAAATGCAAGGCAGCTACAGTGACATCTTGACTGGAATGCATTGAATTCGGGATATTCAAATGCTGAACTGAAATTCTTACAATTTCCACAGAGCACTTTCAACTTGAATTGATAGCAGCAATAGCAAATGGCTCAAAGTGGCAGTTAACCTAAAAGATTTTGGTGAATCAGATGGATTATAAATTTGATTGATGAATCAATTCTCACCACACTGCAATTGTTTGTAAGTATAAATAAATGTCTCCTGTAGTAGACGATTGGTTAAATGTAGACTTTTGGTTAAAGGGTTCAAGATGTGAATCTCAAATTTTAGCAGCCACAATATGCTGAAATAAATCTTGTACAGTTATGAATGATTGCCCACAGTACACTGCCTAACATGGGACACCATTATATCGGGCCCTGTCTCACACGGGGTACCATGTGTAGTGCTTAAAGCAACATCAACAGGGAGTTTGGGGTTAAATTTAATGATAATAATGATAATAATGAATGATTATAATGGATAATTATTAATTATGATAAGTGATAAGATCCAGTTTACATGAGATCACCTCAGGACACCACCCTTGAAGAAGGGAAAACAAAGCAAATGCCACGCGACGTCTCATTAAAAGGTACTAAATTGTCAGTTTGTAACTGTGATTATTAATTAACTTAATAACTACAGCCAAAATGATCATAACAGCTGTAACAGTCAAAGGATTCTGGAGTCCTTGACAGAGTCGAGGTTGGCAACATTCACTCTTGTACAATGTTGAATAAACAGCATGTAGGTTCAAAAGCCTTTTATGATATCTTTCACAAAGGTGAAAACAAACTGGCCCTCATTTATCAATCTTGCGTGAAAACAGGCGCAGATCTGAGCGCAGAATTGGTCGTACGACAGGACACATGTGTGATTTATGAAACATTCGTATCTGACCAATCTAAGCGTACGAATGATCGGGTCTTGATAAATGCGGCGGCTGAATGTGATCGTCATTAACATGTTATGCCCTTAAATATTCCTGGTTCGGAGTCTGAAAAATGGAATTAAAGGAGCTCATAAAAAACGCTGTGTGGAAAAGAATAACGGAGGCAGTCAACAGCGTTGCCAGAGGAACGGACTCCGGCTGCGGTGACACAGACGCACTCGCGTCAGAGCCAGAGCAGAATGGTAACTAACAACCCCCTTTTGCTTGCATTGTAAAATCTATCAAACTCTGACTGTTCACATTTCTTACACATAATTAGGCTTACACATGTTACATGGGTATACATTTTTATTGTATTTCTAAATGTTTCAGAGCCAGACACCAGCATCATGTCGGCCAGGTCTCCTCCCCAGAGCGCGTGCCCTCTGGCCCCGGTGCTGCGTCCAGACCAAACATCATCACAGCAGAGGTCCTGGACAGACAAAATATGCAGTTTATTGGCCTCAGTTGTCGGCGCACGTGAGGCAATAAATAACACATTAAAAGAAATGAATGAAACTCTAAAAAAGCCTTAATAAAGTGTAAAAATGACTAAATGTTGTCCATTTTCTGTGTTTATTATGCCTTTAGCCAATTCCACCAATACTTAACATTACTGATTAAATACTGCAGAGCATTTGCAAGAGTTGAAGGTATACTTTACGTTTTAAAGGCAATGAATGAGGTCCTGTCTCCTATAGCCCCCAGTGGAGGCTGTGCTGGCCACGGGTCACTGGGCATTGACTCATCTGACTGCGCCGGCACATCAAAGGCTCCGTTCACTAATGCAATGTTGTGCAAAACTTGGCAGGCTAAAATAATATGGCACACTTTCTCTGAGGTGTACAGCAGCGTTCCCCCTGCTGGTCCGAGACAGAGCCACCTGCCCTTCAGCAGCCCACAGCAGCTCCACTGTGACCCGTGTGCGTGTGTGCGCACCACTGTGTCTGCGTTCCTGCTCTGTAGCAGGTTTGCCAGCGGGGTTATTAGGTATTCCATTAATTAGTTGTCACATTAGGTTATTTAGCCTATCATATTTTATATAACAAAAAAGTGGTAGCCTTTCAGTAAAAACGTGGGCTTTTAAAAAAAATGTTTTTGTTTTATTCGTTTTAAGAATCCGTTTTGATCTGGTCTAAATATGTGACTGCTTATGCTTAATGACAGCTGAGGTTTATTATTTTCAGACTCAGCCAGATTTTGCTGTGCTGCACCGCAAATCCACAGACTCAAATTTGCGTACACGATCTCAGACCTGACGTGAGATTTGATCGTAGCTCCCGCTCACGTCCAAATTGATAAATGCCGAAGTTTGCGTGGAAATGGTCGTACGCACGTTTTTCTGCCGTACGTTCGTTTGATAAATGAGGGCCACTGTGTGTGTGTGTGAGTGTATGTGTGTTTGTGTGTGTGTGTGTGTGTCTTCGAAGAACTTTACATATAATTTGTATCAGACTCTCTGTTGTAATGTAATGTAACTTGTAAACTGTGATTTGTTGCTCTTTTCTGTACACGTAACATCTATTGCATGTCTGTCCCTCCTGGAAGAGGGATCCCTCCTCTGTGGCTCTTCCTGAGGTTTCTTCCATCATTTTTTTTTTACCCTGTTAAAAGGGTCTTGAAAATCTAGGGGGGACTGTGCAATGTCCACTACCTGGACAATAAATAAAAAAAGAATGCCTCTTCCGGGTAGAATAAAAAATGTGCTCTGACAAGCCCCCAGGGACAAACCCCCAAAACTAAAGGTGTTTAGGGGCTTGGGTTTGAAGGGGTTCCCAAATAAACACAGTTTCCTCCATGAAAAGATGTGGGCAGCCAAGAAAACCATATAGGACCTAAACAGACCAGAGCCTCTGGCTGGCAATCTAAGGGGAATGGGGTTCTTAGTGGGTCAGCGACAGATTCAGAATGAAGGTGAGAGCCACCTGTGTGCCATTCCCCACCTCTTTCAAGCATTCACGAAAAGATTGGCTGGGAGGGAAATGCCCCAGGCTGCTTCCACTCCTCCTACCAGGAGTCAGTCTCCCCACCTGTGCACAGGTGATCTGAATCCCCTGCTAATAGGCTTGGGAGATTTTGGAAAATCAGCCCAAAACAATAATAATATATGTACTGACCCTTTAACACACATGTTTATCATGTGGTAAAACAATGAGCAGGTATATATGACTGATTACTGATGAGTTCTTTACTCTGTGCTGCAGCAGTTTTAATGCTAAAATGACAAAAACACATACAGTCAGATCATTGATGGAGAAAGACTTTAAATCTTGAATCTCATGTTTCACCTTTTTAAATTTAAACCTTGTGACTTATACACATCACATTTTAATGAAGTCAGACTGCTTCTTTAATGAGTACATCATTGTTTGTGAAACAACACAGGGAATGAAACAACCTCACTGTTTGGACAGGAAACACCTCCCTCCTCTGTTCCTCCCTCTACGACCATATTTAGCCAACAAGCCTCATCATTTCCCTGGAATCAGATTCCTCCAAAATACTGGTGTAGAGGTCGTATGACATATGTGATAAAAAAAAAACACCTAAACACTTAAAGGAGTCATCACCTGGTTTTTTACATATCCAGTCCCTCTTGGATCGCTTTGGATCAATTCTTAAAACTTATTAGAAAAAAAAATAATTTAAAAAATCAAACGTAGAGCTTGTTCTGACCCTTTTTCATACCGCGACTTTCTCACGCGAGATTATGCGCGAGGTTTTGACCGGTCCGGATGTGCATTGAATTAATATGTAATGAGGCGCGCGTTGATTGGCCGCAGGAAGGACAGAGCCAGAATGGGGGGCGAGCCTGCATGCACACAGACTCCAAAACATAAACAGCCCGCTGTCATGGCGCACACACTAAATGACGAACCTTACAGAATTCAGGCATTTATGTACGAGCCGGAGTCGGAAACCGAACGGGAGAGTGAAGAGGCAGAGACGGTGGAAGAGACACGTTTACAGCAGGACGTCTCTGAATGGTAAATTCTTTGTTTTTTCCTTCTTACTTTTCACACTTGTGTTTTACATGTAAGACCTGAGTTTTAATGCTGGCGGTCACGATTTATGGCGTGAAAATGACAGAGAAATAAGCAGATTCGGCGTGCTCACTCTGGCTGAGGACGGCTGTGAGCCAATGCCGAATATGCAAGTAGCCTCCTGTGGTAACGTCACCACAGGAGCAGAGTCAAAATCTCCTGCTTTAGGAACGCACACTACTGTGCGCTATTCCTGTTCGGAAAAAGAGCCAAAGCGAAAAAACTGAGCCACTTTCAAACTCCAGCTTTTCAGGCAAGCTTCAACAGAGGTCCAACACCAATATGCATGATTTAACGAGAGAAATTGCGATTTCCGGGTGATGACTCCTTTAATATATATGTTGATCTTCATACACTGACACATAAAGCACAGCTTCAATCTGACCGGTTTCATTAAAAACTGCTCCTGTGTCACTAAAAGACCGTCTACAATTCATTCACTTTACTAAAAACCTCAAATTATCCAGAATATTTTATACAGTAAGTCTCTCTGACAAACATGATGACATGATAATCTCTTCAAAATAAAAGCTGCTTCATACAGATGAAATAACAGGAGGACCAGTGAAGCAATGAGAGCTGAGTAAATAGGCGCGTTCAAGTTGACCTCCTGCTGCCTGACTGCATCAGCGAGATCTGCTGGTGACAGCAGGGGTGGGGCTACAAACGCTGCTATGAAGTCGGACACTCTCTCTTCCCGTAGACGTGACGTGACCTGGCTGAGCTTGCGGTGTTTGTCTTCTTCATCTGCGAAGAAGTGGAGTAAATTGAAATTCCATTAATGTTTGAGGAAAATCAATAACGACGGCGATCAGTTTTCTTACCTGATGCTATGGGAACTTTGCTGGCCTTTTTCTCATATTAATCTCCTTCAGAAATTATTCAATCTGAGATGTTCAAAATATTAGTCAACCAAAACATGTAGGAAGAGAGCAGTGGAACTGCTGCTGTGTTGCATGCAGACGACCAGGGATCAAGACCCGTGTCAAGCCTGTCTTTTTGCAGAGGATGTGTTCATCTGATTACTTTATATATATATATATATATATATATATATATATATATATATATATATATATATATACATATAAATATATATATACATATATGGAGAGAGAGAGAGAGAGAGATATATATATACACACACAGACAGACAGACAGTTCATATTTAGAGACAACAGAATGTGACAGCTTTGTCACAATAACAACTTCAAATTTGCATACTTTGTAATTGCTTCACTTCAAACGGTCACACAGTGGCTCATCAAGAGTAGATGAAGAGCCTAAATGTTGTCTTACTGTAAATGATCATGTTCTGTTTTATTTGTAATGTCACTATTAAATACATTTGAACTTTGTCTATCTGGTACATTATAGTAAGTCTTGCACAATAACAATAACAATACAATTACAACAGTTATTCATTATTATGATGACAACTGTGCTTAGATGCATCATAATTAAATCACAGCTGAGGGGAATTTGCTGACTACATTTAACAAATAAGCATAACTGTAGACACATAAGATGAAGCATTTTCTCATAGCAACATCACAATGAATGAAATACATTTCAGTGAATGAATGAAATACAATAATCCGAACAAATGACTGAATCAGATGCCTTGTCCCGCTGCACCATCTCATCACACGCAGAATAGCTCAGGATAATTCTTTGTATTGTTAATGTGATGGGAACAGAAAGGGTTAATTTATAAGAGTGGATAGTACAGATAACACTGGACACAGCAGTTAACCACTTCTCCATCATCACCCTAAGCTGACAGAACTGAGCAGTTTATTGACGACATCTTTCAGGGTTGTTGTGTTACATGAAGGATTTTATAGGTTTATTCATGGTGACTATCCCACAGGTGCGGCCACACAGCCGCTACTGATCTGAAAGTATTTGATATTTGAGTAGAAAAGAGGCAGAGGCCTGATGGATATGGAAATTCATCGAAACACACATCGTATACGTCAGCGTATATGAGAGCCAATTAGGGCAAAGTCCTGACGTCATGAAGGTGGGTCTGGGGTCGCGCAGCACCTGGAGAGCAACTGATCACCTGCTCTGCAGCAGCCTCGCTCCCGCGATAACTTAAGGTCATGTGACATCAGATGCGGAGCAGAAACCACTCCCATCCAGGTCATCGTGGACACATTTTAACCAGCATGCATCACGATTTAGGCAGCACTGCGCAGCGCTGCACTGCTTGATCTTGAACTCGCCTATTGTGACAGCTGTAAAACACCTGATCAACCCAATTTCTTTTAAGTTTCCTTATAAGCTTCCTTATCAATCAAATGTATTTCCTGAAGAAATGCAATATCTGTGTTTTAAGACTTAAGGTAACATAAACACTTGTTTCTTTGACATTCACATTCCATGTAATTATCTTCATACCTTTATCCATTCTGATTACTTTACCTCACAGTCTGCGTCCTACATGGGGATATTGTAAAAGTGGGCTCATCAAAAAGACACATGAAATCTTGGGCGGTAAAACCTGAAGAATATTGTTTGCATGCTGTTATGGAACTCAAGACTGTGCAAGACACCGACACAAAACTTAGCAAAACTCTCAGAAAGAAATACAGATTAAAAAAACAAAGAGGAGACGACATAAGAACTGTGACACAACCGTCTCCCACCCACAACCAAACAGTGCATATTAGGCGCTCCCTTAAACTACTGGTCTGCTGAGGTGCTGCCAGTGTTCATCCCTGCAAACCTCACACATTCCTTACTTTTATATGACTTTAATATCTGCTGTATTAACCATATACTTTGCCTAATATCTGGGGCGGTTTTGTACACTTAAAAGTTCAGAATAGGTCAAAAAAGGACAAATTAAATGAATAAAGGATAAACCAACCTACATGCAGGGTACCATCCCGATGCGGTCACAGCTTTGTCTCTCAGTTCCACTGGCTGCATAACTCCAACTGTTCATTGTTGCAGAGCTCCAGTTGTTTGCTCTAATCAGCACAGGGAAAAAACAGGGGAAGGTTTATCATTGGTCATGTCCAAACAGTAGCTGCTAGTGTTGGACCTGTCAAATGCACCCATTCATGATATAATAACCATAATTAACAAACCATATTTTTTGTGGCTTTTCAGTAAAGAGCTCCATCGGCCTTCAAAGCTCTTCCTCTCTCCCCTCCATGTGACTCGGAGAGCTGCAGGATAAGCCAGCGAGAAACTGATGTCGAGGTCATGGAGCTTCTTCCTGACATCGGAACACCTCTTCTCTATCAGATCAGGAAAGAGAGAGATCCTGCGGCCTTTCCAAATCATTTTTCTTGTCTCAATACCTTTGTCTTGTGGCTAAGAGCACCCTCTCCCTCTCCAAACAGCTGTGAAAACAGATGATGAATGGCTCAGTGGCTGATCCTCATCAGGTAGCGGAGCCAAGGAGCGATGTGCCCGCTTCAGCTCAGTTTCCGACAGTGCGTTGGATACGATGGTTCTCACAAGTTCCCTCAGCTCACCATTTTCAGAGCGCTCTTTCACACCGACAAGATTAAGATTAAGACGTCTGTCTCTCTGAAACTCCTCATTTTGTTGGGCTCTTTTTTAAACTTCTTTATCAAGCCGCATGTTCGCCACCTCCAGGTTAATCATGTGAGCGTCCGCTTGTTCTGGCTTGTTGATAATGTGAGAAACATCTATCTCCATTTTTGTCTGCGAGGCTTTCACCACCTAACCATCTGCCTGCGTGTAGAATACTGCTAACCTGAGCCGTCTCAGATAACCTCACCTCTGGGTCCTTCTCTGAATCAGTCACTGTTAGAAGTTGTCAGCAACACACTGGTAATCTGATGTGTTTGAGTTTTGTTCTTTCATACAACATCTCCATCTTGTGTTTCCCCTCTGAAAGGACACACAGTGTGTGGCTGCTGCTCTCTAGAGTCTTGTGTGTTCACAGTATGAATCATGTCTTCATGTGATTCTACTGTCTGTTGTTGTTTCTTGTTCCTGGTGTTGAACTGAATCCACAGCAGGTAGTTTAATCTCTGAAGCAGCTGGACTGAGATTCTAGTCTGCTCTGTGTGTGTGACATCACACAGGATTGAAGAGAGATTTAATAACCGTATCACCTGAAGTGAAGGACTCTCTGTTCCCCCTCTGCTCGACTCATCTGGTTTGGGGGCTCATACTTGAAGGATCTTGTTGGTGAAGGAGCCTTGACAGCTCTGCCCTCTGGTGGACGCGATGGATAGTGTAAAATAGAAACATGCACAAAAATGTCCCAGTGAGAAAATGTGTCTTTGCACATTTGAAATCAGCGTGTTGCTGCAGTTTGTTGTGACGTTCAGTCTGCTTTTAAAATGGAATCTATCGGGACTTCCGGTGACGCCATGTTCTGAGACGCACGCACGGAGTGTGGGCTCCCCTGGAAATCGGTGGTGTTTTGCTGTTTGTAGAATTATAAGACATTTTAATTGAAAGAGGGTGGACCCGAATTACTGCGGACTAACATGAGCACGGTCAGAGACACACGGAACGCAGGGAAACAGCAAAAATCGCAAGAAGAAGCGAAAGGGAAAAAAGCGACGCCATCTTCCCCGGGCGAGGCGAGCGGAAAGGCGGGCGAAATGAACATGGAGCATATTCTCCGGGAGTTAAGAGAGTTGAGGAAAGAAAATAAGGAGTCGTTTGCAGACACTAAGGCCTCGTTATCCAGACTGGAAGTGTCGGTCACGGATTTGAACCAGAGGATGGAGAAATTAGAACAGAGAACCGAGGAGGCGGAGATGAGAGTCGGCGTGGTGGAGGACACCGGCCAGCGTCATGAGAGGATGCTGCGGCACCTGTTGAAACGGGAGGCGGCTTTGACTAATATGTGTGATGATTTGCAGAACCGAATGCGCCGCAACAATTTGAGAATTTATCAAGTCCCTGAAGATAGCGAGAAAAATGACACGGCTGGGTTTGTGAAGAATTTAATTGAGACTGCGCTACAACTCCCGCCCGAGGTAAATATAAAGATTGAGCGGGCACACAGATCGTTGGGACTAAAGCCCGCCAGATCAGCGCCTCCACGCTCCATTATCGTGAGGTTTCTGGACTACACAGTAAAGGAAGCAGTGCTGCGGCAAGCATGGGCCCAAAGACAAGTTAAGTTTCAAGGAGCAGTGGTTTACTTTGACCAGGATTACTCTCCAGAAGTGCAGAGGAAGAGAGCACGGGTCCGTGGAGTGATTAAGCAACTGAAGGAGAAGGGGATCCAGGCCAAGTGTCGCTTCCCGGCGCAGCTCAGAGTCAACCTGGAGTCGGGAGTGAAAACTTTCCCTACGCTGGTGGAGGCTGCGCCAACATTGACGGAGCTGGGCATCGCGGTGCAGGTGAGCGAGAGAGAGAGGCTGGAATGGGAGCTCTCAAGGGAGACATGGCAAAGACAGGACGGCGGGAGGAGAGAAAGAAAGGACACGTCACTGTCTGCCGCTGACCTGCGGACCGTTTTGCAGGATTAAACGATGAGTGCTGTGCTCAGGTAACATATTTTGATGCGGTCGCCCTGTTACATCGTGACAAATTGTCACATTATCACTGACAATAGTAAGGTGTTATATTTATCACTGTCTACAGCTGAAACAGCTGAACCTGCTGAAGATAAGTGAAACTTATAGGAATGTTAGTAAGAAATAGGGAGTTAACTCTGTTCTTGTTTTCATATTTATGATGAGACCCAAGACGGGATCACCACCTCACCAAGGATTCAGTCCTTTTCTTTGGTTTGTGGTTGGGTCAGCACTTAGTGCATATTGCCCAGAGGGAATTAAAAGTCACAACCCTCTGCCTGCATTACAACAGGGGCTGGACACATTTCTGTACTCAGCTGGACGTTTGGAAGTCACATGTGCTTATTTTATTTTTTCTGTTCTGTGTGTTAAAAGTTCCTATATCCTTGACAGGTTGGTTAAGTTCATACAAGTGATTTTTGTAAATATTATGGTAAGGTCAATTACTTTATGCAAAGGTGAATCTGGGGAAAGTAAAATGATAACAAGAAATGTCGATTTATGTCTGATTTAGGGGTTGTCAGTTATAATGTGAAAGGAATGAATAATCCTATAAAAAGAAAGAAGATTTTAACTCAGTTGAAGAAACTTAATTGCTCAATAGGGTTGTTACAAGAAACTAATTTAAATGATGTAGAACACAAGAAATTAAGAAGAGACTGGGTCACACAGATATTCTATGCTTTTTGTTCGAATAGCAGAAAGAGAGGAGTGGCAATTTTGATTAGTCGGTCCATTAGTTTTGCATTTCAGAGAGAAGTAAAGGATAAAGAGGGTAGATACATACTTATTATAGGAACAGTAGGTGGAGTAGAGCTAACCATCATGAATATTTACGCTCCTAATGAAGATGACCCTACCTTCTTTAAAGAAGTGGCATCTGTAATGGCCAGGGAAGCCAGAGGTACCATAATTTTAGGGGGTGACTTTAACTGTGTTTTAAATGTGAAAATGGATAAATTACCTTTTGATTATGGACCCCCTAGTAGGAAATCCAAAGCAGCAAAACACATGTTGGAAGAACTAGGGCTTGTGGATGTTTGGAGAGCCAAGAATCCAACAACAAAAGATTTCACCTTTCTCTCTATGGTGCATGGGTCATATTCTAGAATTGATCTGATTTGCATTTCGAAGCAGAGCCTGCATAAAGTTAGAGAGTGTGTTATTGAACCTAGTACTTTATCTGATCATGGTCCTGTAAAACTGAAATTAAATTTAGGCTTTGAGTGGCACTTCAAATACTGGAGACTGAATATTTCATTGCTAACGGACCCAAGTATAAAAGAACAAATAAAACAAACTATAGACGAATACTTCACAATTAATGATAATGGATCAGTATCCCCCTCAACTCTTTGGGATGGGGCGAAGACGGTGCTGAGAGGGAAGTGTATTGAGATTGCTGTCAAACTAAATAAACAGAGAATGGAACGGGAAAAACAGTTGGAAAGCGATATAAAAAGACTAGGACATGAACATAAAGTGACCAGAGATGAAAATGTACTGAAGCAATTACAAGACAGTAGAACTTCCTTGGATGAACTCCTTACGCGAAAAGCTGAGGGAGCACTTCGATACACAAGCCAAAGATACTATGAAATGGGAAATCGAGCAAGCCGGCTACTTGCCTTTCAACTGAGAAAAGAGCAGTCAAGCCGCATTGTTCCTAAGATAAAACACCCGACATCTTTGACCGAGGTCTCACATCCAGAAGAAGTGGCTGAGGCATTTCAAATTTTTTATAAAAAGCTTTATGATACACCAAAGGAAACACAAAACAAAAGGAAATTGGAAGTTATGTTCAAAAATCTTAATTTATCGAAACTTTCTGTGTCTGAGGCAGATGAATTAGTAGCTCCTATTCGAGAAAGTGAGATACAAGACGTTATTAAGTCATTGAAAAACAACAAATCCCCTGGCACAGACGGTCTACCAGGTGAATTTTATAAAGCCTTTATGGAGGAGCTTGTGCCAAAACTTTGTCAGGTCTTTAATTACGCTTTACAAAAAAATTAACCCACCGAAGAGCTGGTCAGAGGCCATAATGACAGTTTTACATAAGGAGGGGAAGGACCCACTGGACTGTGGGGCCTATAGGCCAATCAGCTTGCTGGGGAATGACGTAAAAATTATCAGTGCCATATTGGCGAATTGGATGCAGAAATACTTAGGTAAATTGATTAACCCTGACCAGACCGGTTTTATACCAGGTCGCCAGGGAGCAAACAATATAAGAAGTGCTTTTAATGTACAATCGGTAGCAAGACATTCTGCCCACCCCTCAATGCTTCTCAGTCTTGATGCTGAGAAGGCATTTGACATGGTGGACTGGTCATATTTGAATTATACTATGGAACAAATGGGATTCAACTTGACATTTATAAAATGGATTAATACTCTGAATAAAGATCCAATATCAAGGGTTAGGGTTAATGGGTACTGCTCTAAATTTTTTGATATTAAAAAAGGTGTCAGGCAAGGAAACCCGGTCTCTCCTGTTTTGTTTGCACTGTGTATCGAACCGCTTGCTGAGTTAATAAGGGGAAATGATCAGATTGAGGGAATAGTGGATGGGGGAGGCGAGATGCACAAAATTTCACTGTTTGCAGATGACGTTCTTTTGTTTATAAGTAATCCACAGTCATCTATACCGGCTCTTATGCAATGCCTGGGGGACTATGGGGAGGTTTCAGGGTACAAGGTTAATGAGGGGAAATCGGAAGCAATGATGATAACAGGATGCTGGCCTACGTGCTTGGACAGACAGGTGACATTCAGGTGGTCAAAAGGGGGCTTTAGGTATCTGGGAGTCATTCTGACCCATACTTCAAATCAGTTATATAAAGCAAATTATGATAAACTTATTTCTCAAATCAAAAATGACTTGGAAAGATGGGAGATGCTTCCTTTGTCTTTAGTTGGGAGGGTAGAAACTATCAGGATGAATGTCCTGCCAAGATTGTTATTTCTTTTTAATGCGTTGCCTATCACTGTTCCTGTATCTACCTTTACATTTCTGGATAAGCTTGTTTCCAAATTCATATGGCAGAACAAAAGGCCTAGAGTGAGACTCAAAGTCCTCTGTGCACGCAAGAATAAGGGTGGATTAGCCTTGCCGCATTTCAGAAGTTACTATTGGGCAGCACAACTTGGAAAATTGGTTTCATGGATGAGATCAGATATAGACACAAAATGGGTACATATAGAGCAAGGTTCAGTAAAAAATATATCGCTCGCAACCCTTCTCTTTCTAAATTCAAAAGTAAGGTGTAAACTAAGGATACAAAATGAATATGTTAATCACACATTAAAGGTTTGGGAGAAGACAAGACGACTGTTGAATTTACCTCTATCTCTATCAAGGGCAGCAAGAATAACTACTGCCTGTGACTTCCTGCCAGCAAAAATGGACAGTGGTTTCACTAGATGGGCAGGGAAGGGCCTTATTACAATTAATCAATTATTCGAAGGAATGACTCTCAGGGCCTTCTCACAACTTCAAGCAAAGCATGGCATTGATTCTAAGGATTTATTTAGATATTTTCAAATTCGGCATTACCTGATGACACACAAAGAGTGGGACAAAATTAAAGAAGTTCCATCTAATTTTGAACAATACTGGATTGAGATAGCTGAGAATAAGATGAGCACTAAAAACACAATATCATGTATATATGGCAGGATCCGTATGGATACATCAGTGGATACACTTGATGTGAAAGCGAAATGGGAATTGGAGGCTAATGCCATTATTGCTGATGAGGAGTGGGAGAGTTCTTGGGTGCCCTGGCAGAAATGTTTAAGCAGCCCAATGTGGAGGGAATTTGGCTGGAAGTTGAGAGTAAGATATTTCAAAACTCCTTTGGTAATAGCGAGTTATGATAATAACTGTTCCCCCCTGTGTTGGAGGGGTTGCGGTATAACAGGGGACTTTTCCCACATCTTTTGGGATTGCCCTAAATTGCAAAAATTCTGGGAGAATGTGAAGCGACAAATATGTGAGATTTTGAATTTAAATAGACCAATTGAACCACAGCAGCTAATTTTGGGTACTGTATCGTTAACGGATTTAAGGAAAAATAGTGTGTTAATGCTCAGGGTTCTTTTATTGATTGCACATAAAATGATCACAGTAAACTGGCTTAAGCCCCATCCGCCCACACTGGACCAGTGGTCTCAAAGGCTGAAAGATGTAAATTGCATGGAACACATGACGGCAAACCTTCGACTCCAGACGGACTTGTATCTTGAAAAATGGTCACCTGTTATAATGTATTTGGAAAGGTGAGAATGCTGTCTCTGTACAACTGGGCTAGATGGTGTTTTTATTTTTATTTTTATTTTTATTTATTGCTGTTACTAATTAGATCCACAAAGAATATTCTTTCACCTCTTTGCTATTTGATTGTGCTTGTATTTTGTATTTTGTCAGTTTGATACCAATATGGGTATTGATACTTGTCATAATGTGTGAGACTCTGTCAAGGAACTTGTTCTAATAAATGTTCAAAAAAAAAAATGGAATCTATCTGTTGTTCAGCTGCAGTCAGTGGAGAGGAAACCACAGCAGGGTGAGAGTCAGTCAGAGAGGAAGGAGGAGGGTCTGACTGATGTGACCATGAAATGATGAAGTGTAGATGTCATATGAGTCGGTGTTAGGATGGAGGAAACACGTCTGCTGCGTCTGCTCTGTAAGTACACTCACACATCAGCTGGAAGAAACACACACTTTGTTTTGTGGAACATGAACAGACGTTAGTGTCCATGTTACTCTGACAGGACGTCACTTTTCACACTGTTGCTTTAAAAACAACATGAGCTGATGATGTTTCTTTGATACGACTGTCCTCCTCTGTGTTTCCTCTCAAACCAACCGGAGTGTCTTTTGTCTTTAGTTGTGACGTCAGTGCTGAGCGGCTGCACACACCAAGGTGAGAACACTTCCTGTGTGACTGATGAAGAGTTATTTAGTCCCTGATAGAACAGTTAGTGTTCAGGACGCTGTTTATGGAGGGAAATAGTTTGCACATACAATAAAAGAGTGAAGACTGTCTGGATGTCCACAGACTGGACGCTAAAGATAAATGTGCTGCTATAAAAATGTCATTGTGAAAGCAGGACTGCACACCATGCAGCACCATGCAGCAGCTGACAGAGAAAGTGCAGAAACAATATTGACATGTGAGACACATGAAGTCACATCTGCTGTGTGTTTGACACCAACTCTGAGAGTTCCATTTAAAACATGAGGAGACTCAGAGCCTAATACACAGAGGAGATCAGTGCAGGTCAACAAGGTCTACAGAGACTGGAAGAGGAAGAAGAGACACTTCTGTCCAAACTGACCATTATCATCTGTAACCACATCTCTCTGTCTCGTCCTCCAGCCTCTCTGAAGATCAGTCCTCACACATCTCAGCTGTTTGTAGGAGAGTTTGTCTCTCTGAGGTGTGAGGAGGACGACAGCTCTGATGGATGGACGGTGACGAGGAACACGACTGAAGACACCAGGACTCAGTGTGGAGCTGGCTGGGGAAGAAAAGATGGTTCTGACTGTAAAATCAGCTACATCAACACATGGGACAGTGGAGTTTACTGGTGTGAGTCCACAGGCGGAGCAGCCAGTAGCAGCATCAACATCACTGTCACTGGTAAGATGAGGCTGTTGTAACTCCAGCAGGTCTGAACACTGAGTCTGTCTTTCACCTTTTCACTTTGGCTGAGCCTGAGAGAGACAAAGACAAGAAGACAGACAGGTGACCTTCAGGAGGCAACAACACTGGGTGGAGCACTGAGTCTGCCTCCTCAACATGTTGTTCATCTGTCAGTCTGAGATTATGTTCAACATGTAGAGATGATAAATCAGCTCCATGTGCCAAATGTTTCTCCAGAGAGATTGTTGTGATGAAGTGTTGCTGAGTACAGGACAGGACAGTGAGACTGCTTGTGTGAGTCAGAGGATCCAACAAGCTGAGTTTGATGCTGTGAAATCACACTTTAACCTGCCCATGTTAGCAGCAACTTAATACATTTTGTACGTAGTAGATATGTTAAAACACTGTGAAACTTTACATGTCTTGATGTTTTAAATTAGTTTTGTCTTTAATACCACAGCTGGAAAACCTCGACATCTTGTTAAAGTATAATATTGAACCATCATGTGATTTATTCTCCTCTATATAAAGTTTGTGGGTCTCAGGCTGACATAGAACAAGAGGAACAGACCAGACAGGAGCAAGTTCACTTTCTTAGTTTGATCTGGTTTCTCTCTACAGTGAAATGACTGAATGAATTCATCTGATTTCTGTGTTGATGAGAATCTTTTGATCATTTTAGAGAAACCTGCAACGACAACTCCTCCTACAACCATCTCTGCTTCACCATCTTCTCCTTCGACCTCCTCTCCATCAGCTCCTCATCCCCCTCCTGACCCTGTGTGGTCGTTTGTTCTAGCTACTGTAATTTTTCTTTTCCGTCTGGTTCTTCTGGTTGTTGTGGTGGTTCTCCTACTACTGGTTTTTCCAATTGTGAGAAGGCTCATCATCAGTAAACCTAAAGGTTAGACACATTCAGACATAAAAAAGATGACAACATAAATTGTGTTCCTCATTATTTGTCTCAGCCGTGTGCTGCAGTTCTCTTCTGCAGGCTGAGATTTGACCAGAGTGAGAAGAAACAACAGTGTTGACGTTCTGTCAAAGACGTCTCTGTTCTGTGTTACAGAGATGTCTACTGAAGTTAGCATGCTAACCAGCTAGCCACTCAACCTCTCACAAGCCCCGCCCCACTCCTCCTCTGATTGGTTGCTTTGTTGGTTGTGTTCTCTATGCTGGACTCAAACTGTGACTCACAGGAGCTTCATGATGTTTGTCTGTGGCAGTTTCTGAGCTGTAGTTTGTGCGGCAGCTGCTTCTCTGCCAGCCGGCCTGTCCGCTCTACTAATGAGCCCAGAGACACTCTGACAGTGAAGAACAGCTCCAGAGGACGAGCCACTCAGACAGAACCAGCAGAAGTCCAGAAGAGAGGCCGAGGAGGTTGCTGTGTTTGCCTGCAAGACTTCAGCTCAAAACCCTGAAAAGAGTCGTCAGAGCTGCTGTGAGTCACAGTTTGAGTCACACATAGAGAATGTGACCAACAAAACCAACCAATCAGAGGCAGAGTAAGGCGGGCCTAGTTTCAGCTGGAGATGTAAAAGCAGCCAGTTCACTGCTGAGTCTAATAAGTCAACAACATAAACTAATAAACTAAATGTGAAGAAAGGAAATATTTTGACTCCTTTTTCATTATAAACAGAAAAATCCAACCGTCCACAGTCTGAACTCAAGTTTCTGTCTCTAACTGAACTCAGACCAGTTTAATCTGCTCGTTAACTCGTCGTCAGACTCACTTCATTCAGACTGGACACAAACTGAGTCACAGTCACCAGAATAGTTCTGGTTTGTCTCCACAGTCTCCTCTGGTTCGGCCCAGATCAATCCTCAGGTCATAGAGTAACATGTGAAAATATTCTGTCCATCAGCTAATAGACCTACTTAGCTCCATGGCTAACTGAGCTACATGCTAACAGCAGCTAGTCACTATAGCCAGTGAGAATAGTGAGCAGCAGTTAGCGGTTATGCCCCAATCAATCAATCAATCAATCAATCAATCAATCAATCAATCAATCAGCTGTTGATAAATGATCTCACTCTCTCCTTCTGCAGGAAACTACCTGCCCGTCTCCATGGAGATGGCTCCTCCCACCCAGGCTGGGCAGGGATTGGCTGATGAGTACGATGATGTCATGGCTGCTGTCACCACAGAGCATCACCTCTGAGTTGATCCAACGTGTTCTCCTTCTTCTTCAGTCACGTTTCCTTCGTAGGAGCCAGAACTCTTCCTGTGGAGCTGCTCACCTTCTAGGTTCTGTTCTTGTGGATCCTGCTGCCTCTTCTTGTGAGACCCGCCCTCCTCCTCCTCTGATTGGCTTGTTTCTGTGGTGTTCCCACCAGAACTCTTCCTGTGGAGCTGCTCACCTTCTAGGTTCTGTTCTTGTGGATCCTGCTGCCTCTTCTTGTGAGACCCGCCCTCCTCCTTCTCTGATTGGCTCGTCTCTGTGGCGTTCCCACTAGAACTCTTCCTGTGGAGATGCTCAGCTTCTAGTTTGACGGGTCGACTGCTGATTGGACTCTTGTGTTGTTCACTGAGTCGGTTCTGTCTCTGTGATGAAGTTGCTGTTCTGTCTCTCAGTGAACTCAGCTTGATGTGTTGATGTTCTGATGGTGTCCAGCTGATCCACTTTCTGTAAAGTGTTTCTTTAGAGACCTTCAGTCCTGATCCGACGCTGAGAACGATCCTCTTTGACTTCTGTCGCTTTGATTTACTTTCTGGATCCTCAAGCTTTGTGACTGTTTCCAGGTTTATGTGACAGTATTCAAGGTTTTCAATGTGGTCTGAGACTTTTGGACCTGCTGTATCTAAAATGTTGAGCTGCACATTAAACAGACTTTATCCTTCAGTATCATTCAGTGTGTTCCCTTCAGCTGTGTGTTGACACACCCTGTTTATGTAACACTGCACATCAGAATTGATGACCAGAACAAAGACTTCCTTTAAGTCCAACAACAGAACAATGTTCATGGTTTTAGATCCTCGGTGCATTTTCTGCATCTCAGACTGACCTTTAATCTGAAGATTATTCATGTTCTAGTTTTTTATGCTCTACATAAACGACAGCTTCCTCTTGAGTCCAGTAAACTGACCTGAAGCTGTGAGGTTTCTCACGACACTCTGCTCGAGCTGACAGTGACGTGTTTGTCCTTGTGGTGAAATGTGTCAACTGGTTTTAATGGCAGATAGCAGCTTTGTGGTCGTCCAGGTTCCTCTTTCCCATAAATACCCTCCAGTTGTTCACTTGGCTGCGTCTCTCTGACAGGAAGTCTTCACTCTGTGCCGCTCGCTCAGAATGATTGACGGGTGGATGACACGACATGATTGGTTGACACTGGTTGGTTCAGCTGACGGAAGCACACGTGACATTTAGTTTACAGGAAGAAGACACAAGTTAATTCTCCAACCTCGGGGTCGGGCCCCTCCAGAGGGCCAACAGATAAATGTGAGGGGTCGTCACATGATGGATGGAGAGGAGAAGAAACAAACTCTAATACAGAACATCTGTTTCTGCTTTTATTGTGAAATATTTAAGGATTTTAATCCTTTCAGCCTCAAACTGTTGAAGTCAACAACTAACAACTCACTGACATCTTAAAGTTGTATTTAGTAAAAGGTGACGAGATAAAGACTGAAACAAACCGGTTTAAAGAGACAGTTCTGGTCTCTTGATGTGACGCTGTATGAGACTCTTGTCTCAGTCAGTGTATTTAGTTTATTTCCTGAGAAGGAAATGTGTTGAAATAATAAAGATCATAATTCTTTCATAACGTGCTCTGAAACATAAACTTCAGAAAGGTAAAACCTGCTCATGCAGAAGGAACCAGAACCACAGGTCTCTCTGAGGCCGTGACTCAGTGTGACCTGTGGACCTGAGTCCATAAAGACACTGAGGACAGTGGAGATGCAGGACAGACAGAACACCAGCAGGTGGCAGCACCATCAGATCACAAGCTGGAGGGTGAAGAAGAAGATTACAGAGATGAAGGAAGTGACTCCTGAAACTACAGACAGCTGCTTGTCTGTGATCGCCTAAATGATTTTGATTTCTTCAGTTTGATCTCTTGAAGTCTGAGTGTGTTTCTGTGATCACATGTTCACCTGACTGTTGAAACAATGTGAAGCTGCTCTCTGAATGAAGCCAGCTGACCCAGTTATTTACTACATGATGATGCAGAAACTTCACAGCCTAAATCTTCTCAGTGGTTCACCGACTGAACAATCAAAACTCTTCAAACTCAGACTGTGTGTGCAGACTGTGAACGATGCTCGGGCTCTTTATAGTCTGCGGTTGCGGTTTAGTTTGTTCTTTATCTGCACTGAAGGGAGGTGTGTGTCGGTTTGCCACAACCAAACCAGAACAGGCCCAGTTTTCCATCTGACAGCTGAGCTGAACCGACAGAAGCAGACCAGGAAAATAAGAAGTGAGAGCAAAGTTTATTGATGCTGCAGAGAAATAATAAGTCACAGCTGCAACAACAAGAACACATTCCAATAAACATAAATATAGTTTAAATAACAGTGAAGTCAGATATGACACTAAACAGGTGGAGGCTCTGTTCAACAGAAACATATCAATGAAACAAGTGTTGTGTACAAACATTGAAATAGTTAATCTAAATCTCTACTTTAATATTTTATATCACTTAAAAACACATTAAAACTCTAAAAACATGCTCTACATCTGACCTGTCTGTCTCTCTGTAGCTGCAAAAGTCTCATTTAGCTTCAACATATCAAATAAGCAGTGAAGCAGGTGACAGTGCTGAGGTATGACGGTCTCTGAGGACCAATCACAGGCCGGCTGGTCACCACTAGTTGGTCTGGTGTGAAGGTCTACTTCAGTGACGAGTAGAGGACCTCCGGCTCCGACTTCAACCCTGAACAAACAAACAAACAAACAAACAAACTGTTCAAACTCCGCCCACAAACAACAACTTTTGAGCTGGAAGTCTCAAACTACTGATTCACTACGTCAAACATCTGCAGCCCTGTCCAATCAAGAGCTATCAGCTGTGTAAACAGGAAGTTACTGTAGCATCACAAACCATGATTTATAAAGCTTCAATGTTAATAAATCAATCGATTAGTTTTTAACTATTGTTGTCATCCCCAGCTCTTTAAATAATGGATGAATTGGTTTTAGATTTTTAAGGTCTTCATTCTCTGATGTCAGCTTATTAAAGTAGTTAGTACCATTAGTAGTATTAGAGGTCTTAGTAGTATTAGTACCATTAGTAGTGCACCACATTGCACGCAGCCTGTTGAAGTCACTCCTACTTGTTTTTCTAGTTTCCTACTCTTTAGCTTCTTATTTAATATATTGTTATGACTCATTTTGTTTTTGCTCTCACTTAGCCATTCCCTCTCCAAACATGCTGGTGGAGAGAGTTTTGGTGTGTAGTTGTTGCTGTGAAAGTATTTCTTTCACTCATCCATTCCGCCACAGCCCGCTTACAGACTAAACTCCTGAGTGCATTCGTTGCTATCTCGGGTGACTTCAACCACGTCACCATGGAAACAGCACTACCAAACTCCACAAAGTATGTGAGCTGTCCTACCAGAGGGGAGAGGACTTGCTGTATGCTAATGTAAAGATGCATACAGCTCCTCTCCCCTCCACCCACTGTGTAGATCAGACCACAATCTGGTGCACCTCAACCCCTGTTATGTGCCTCTGGTGAAGAGCCAGCCTGCAACCACAAGAACAGTGAGGACAGTGAGAATGCTAATGAGACACTTCAGGGATGTTTTGAGGTCACAGACTGGCAGTGACTGTGTGAGCTGCATGGAGAGGTCGTTGATGGGCTCACAGAGTGCATCATGGACTATATCAACTTTTGTGTAGACTCCACTGTCCCAGCTGAGACTGTGCATTGTTACCCAAATAACAAGCTGTGGGTAACAAAGGGCATGAAAGCCATCTTCAATGAAAAGAACATGGCTTTCAGAGCTGGCAACAGGGAGGAGGTGAGAACAATACAGGGACAACTAAAGGTGAAGATCAAGGAGGCTAAAGAAAACTACAGGAGGAACTACTGGAGAGGACACTTCAGCAGAACAACACAAAAGAGGTTATCCTCGGTGCATTTTCTGCATCTCAGACTGACCTTTAATCTGAAGATTATTCATGTTGTAGTTTTTTATGCTGAACATAAACGACAGCTTCCTCTTGAGTCCAGTAAACTGACCTGAAGCTGTGAGGTTTCTCACGACTCTCTGCTCGAGCTGACAGTGACGTGTTTGTCCTTGTGGTGAAATGTGTCAACTGGTTTTAATGGCAGATAGCAGCTTTGTGGTCGTCCAGGTTCCTCTTTCTCATAAATACCCGCCAGTTGTTCACTCGACTGCGTCTCTCTGACAGAAAGTCTTCACTCTGTGCCGCTCGCTCAGAATGATTGACGGGTGGATGACACGATGTGATTGGTTGACACTGGTTGGTTGAGCTGATGGAAGCACACGTGACATTTAGCTTTACAGGAAGAAGACACAAGTTAATTCTCCAACCTCGGGGACGGGCCCCTCCAGAGGGCCAACAGATAAATGTGAGGGGTCGTCACATGATGGATGGAGAGAAGAGAATATAAACTCTAATCTTCAATGAAAAGAAGATGGCTTCAGAGCTGCCAACAGGAAGGAGGTGAGAACAATACAGGGACACCTAAAGGTGAAGATCAAGGAGGCTAAAGAAAACAACAGGAGGAAGCTGGAGCAGAGACTTCAGCAGAACAACAGGAGAGGTCTGGAAGGGAATGAGGACCATTACTGGATTCAGGTCAGCTGGCAATAGAGGGGTTGAAGGCAGTGTGGACTGGGCCAACAAACTCAATCAGATTTGATACTGAGGCCTCTGAACCCCCTGATAACACCACCTGCGATCCTACTGCTGTCCGAAAACTACCACCTTCTCCTCCACCTCCGCCTCCTTACAGTCTTTCATCCTCCTGTCAGATCCCTCCCAACACCTCCTCCCCTGGCCTCCAGACTCACTACACACAACAACCAACTGACTCCACACCTCCACCTCCCCTACCTGTCACCTATACAGTGAGCCTCACAGCTGACCATGTTAGGAGACAGCTTGTAAGACTCCACTCAGGCAAGGCTGCAGGTCCTGATGATGTCAGTCCCAGGGTGCTCAAAGCCCCCAGCTATGTGTAATACTTCACCATGTCCTCAGCATGAGTCTGAGTCTACAGAGGGTCCCTGTGATGTGGCAGACGTCCTGCCTTGTCCCTGTGGTGAGGACAATGCGTCCCTGTGGCTCCAAGGACTACAGACCTGTGGCACTGACCTCCCACATCATGACCCTAGAGAGACTTGTCTAGGAGCAGCCCTTGGTCAAATCACTCTTGTACCCCCTACAGTTGCCTATAAGCCCCAACTTGGAGTTGAGGATGCCATCATCTACCTGTTCAACCGTGTCTATGCCCACCTGGACAAGCTGGTGAGTGTCATGTTTTTTTGACATCTGTCCGGCCCTACTGGGTGAGTAGCTGACAGCGATGCAGGTGGATTCCCCCTTGTGACCTGGATTGTTGACTATCTGACTGGCAGACCATAGTATGTGCGCTCACAACACTGTGTGTCAGACAGATTGGTCAGCAACTCCGAGGCCCCACAGGGGACTCTCCTCTCTCCCTTCCTCTTTACCCTCTACACCACAGACTTCAACTACTGCACAGAGACCTGTCATCTCCAGAAGCTCTCGGATGACTCAGCAATAGTTGGATGTATCAGTGAGGGTGCTGAGGAGGAGTACAGGACTACTGTGGACAACTTTGTCACATGGTGTGGGCTGAAGCATCTACAGCTCAGTTTGACAAAGACCAAGGACTGGTTGTGGACCTGAGGAGGAACAAGGTGCCATTTACCCCTGTTTCCATCCAGTCAGTCAGTGTGTATGTAGAGGATTATAAATATCTGGGGGTCCACATTGATAATAAACTGGACTGGGTAAAGAACACCAACACCCTCTACAGGAAGGGACAGAGTCTCCATTTTTCTTGTAGGCTGAGGTTCTTGAGGTTCATCTGCCGGACTCAGGATGTGGGACAGTGGGAATTAGCATGCTAATGTTAGCTGATAGAAGATTACTCATGTTCAAAGACTGGAGCCGGGCTGTCCAAAGCTGGTTCATAAATATAGAGCAGCTGTACCTCTGGTCCTCTTTGTCTTCTTGTCTTTGAAGACGACTTGTCCATAACTGACGTCTTCTGCTGGTCTCACTGCAGAGTAAACCACAGCTGGATCATTCTCTGCAACACAACAACACATCGTCACTACATCACAGCATGTACGACCACTGACACAGAGCTGCTGCTGCTGCTGTCACACTACAGTAATCATTCTTCAGTATTCAGGTTTCATGATTCTTCTGTGATGAATAATAACACTTCTTCTCTTTTATTGTTAGAATAGGCGACAGGTTTTTAGTTCAGTTAAGACAAAGTTATTATCCTCAGAGAGGATGCATCAACATGTTGACTTATCAACATGTCAAACAACACAAACTAGCTTTTTTATCTGTTATACTTTTGGAATATTCAGCTTTTTTGCAACATTGTTCATTTCAGTCTAAAGAAACTGTTCAGCTATCAGAGTGTTGGGCTGGTGGGAGGGCGGATGAAGTCTTGTTGTCTCATGCACTGCATGAAAAGTGGGATTTTTGTCAGTATGCGGCACTGTAGATTGACGTGGAATTTCAGGTTTGCGGCTGCACGCGGCAATTTGCAGGCAAGACTGAAAACTGACGGAAATTGTCGGAAATTGACGTGGGCCTTGCTTGGCAGTTGTCCCCCAATGACCCCCCTCCCCCTGATTCTAGGGGAGGCTTTAATGTAAATGAAAATGCTGTGAGCTATACAAATGCAAATCAGGGTAGCAGGGGGAGTTTTACCTCAGGTGACCTTTTTCTAAAAGGTGTTAACTTCATTTTAAGAAAATCTCTGGTATAAATAGATCAGGCTCAGTGTAGCCTAATTATAGACCCTTATATTTTAGCTTGAATGGATTTATTTAATGAAAGTATGCTGGATGAATTACTGGTATGTCATTAGCAATGGCCAATGTTATGTAAAAAAGATTATTTATTTTTTTCTCTCTCTCTCTCTCTCCTGGGAACAAGTTAAAGATAAAACGCCAGTTGTTAAGAAGTTAAAATTTGCATGAAATATTTTGAGATAACCAAGATATTAAAATGTAAAAAAAAGTATTTCTATAATTTCATGGGTTCTGAATGTTTTAAAAGCAGTTGAAAAGTAATTCTTATTACGTGTGAGAGTTCATGACCTGTAAGAGTTTTTACACTTCCGGGTAGACCGGCGCGTGAGTGACGAGGAAGAAGGAGCGGAGAGTTAATGGCGTCGAGCAGCTGACGGTGGACTGTGTGTGTCGTCAGTTTTATCACTAACAGACTGTGAACTGTTGTCGGTCGACGTGCTGTGAGTGTGTGAGTTGGACTCTCCATCGCAGTCGAAGTGTTTGTGTTTTAATGGACACGAAGCAAGTTCGGGTAAGCTAGGCTAGCAGGAGCTAAGCTAGCTAGCAGGAGCTAAGCTAGCGGCCTGGCCATTGTCGAGAGGACGGGGGAAGCTTTGCCGGGTCACCACGAAGAATGTTGCCGACGGACGGAGCTTCGCTGCCGCAGAGGGACACGGAGGTTTATCGCTGCGGCAGAGGGACACGGAGGTTTATCGCTGCGAGCATTTTGTTTTCACAGACTAACCTCGCCTCATAACAAGGCCGCGACCTCCTGTTAGCTCGGAGCCACGTCTGCAAGTCCAGATTTACACGATGCCGATAATGACGCCATTGTGTGTAAGTAACTGTTACTGTTTTCTCCCTCGCTTAATTTTACTGTGACTTACGTTTCTTTATTCATACCAGTCTTTTTAATTGTTTTCCAGCTGCCTGTAAGACATTACGAGACAGTACGCAGGACAACAAACAACCGGATCTTGCATCGCAGGCGGACGCTGTGAGGAGTTCAGCTCGGAGTCGATCGAGGACAAAGAGGGTAAGATTTATTAGATTAGATCCGTTTTTGGTCAGTGTGACTATTATTCTATTAAATAATAAATGTGTTGTATCCATACGCAGTGCATCGCGCAGTACTGATCGTCTTTATTGATTGTTTTTACAGCTGCTGGAAGCGAGACAGTGTGCTAGGTGAGGATGAGGTGGACCTTTGGAAGTGCGCCGCCATGGACCTGATGTCTGAGGAGGAAGACGGCACAAGATGGCGGGGTGTCTGGATGAATTGTGCGACCTCTGTCCTTTCGCAGCCGGGAGCTCACCGAGCTCTGCGCCACACTGCTGTCACATGAGAGGCGATTCCAAAGTACAGGGCAGTGCACCACGGACGTATGCAGAAACAGACACTTCGCGGTGCTGCAGGATTTTGGGCCTCTTGTGCGCTTCCCGTTTGTTGTGTGGGCAGATTATACTTTGTACATGCTGTGTGTTTGTGTTTGTGCTAATTAAACTCTTTCTTTGAATAAACAACACCTTCCTGGCAAATGTTCCTTTCCTCAGTAAATTCATTCATGTCATTGATGATATAAATATAAATGAATGAATAAATTATATATAATATATAATATATATATATATATATATATATATATATATATATATATATATAATATAAATATATAAATATATATATAATATAAATATATATATATATATATATATATATAATATATATAATATATATATATAATATATATATATTATATATATATTATATATATTATATATATATATATATATATATATATTATATAATTTCCACCAGGGTTTACATTTATAATGACCCATGGTGACCAATCACGAGTGATTTTGCTTGTTTATGAGTAGTGGTTTCATCCAATACTGAGTGAGGATATTGAAGCCAGCCCACACATTCTCTGGCCAGGTGTGGTTTCGCTGCTTTTCATATGCAAATGAGAGCCGTTCGCACCTCCGGGAGCTCCGCTGACGTCATGGTTCGTTTCCGACAATTTTCGGCACAGACAAACGCCACGTTCACAGCCTGTAAATTGTCGTTAACTGCCGAAAATTAGGGAGATTTCCGGGCGTTTACGGGGCCGAAAATCCCACTTTTCATGCAGTGATGGTTTTATGTTTTATACACATGTTAAAGAAAAACAAAGCATGATGTCATCTGATTTAGTGTATCTCTGTCTGCTCCTGTAGATGTATGTATGCTCATGTCATGTGTTTATATTACATCAACCTGCTTCAATAAAAATATCTTGATGAATACAGATCAGCTGTACCTCTGGTCCTCTTTGTCTTCTTGTCTTTGAGGACAACTTGTCCATAACTGACGTCTTCTGCTCGTCTCACTGCAGAGTAAACCACAGCTGGATCGTTCTCTGCAACACAACAACACATCCTCATTACATGACGGCATGAACGACAACTGACACAGAGCTGCTGCTGTATTTACTGCTAGTGTTAACAATGCAACACGAGAAGAGATTCAATCTCTCTGCTGTAGAAATAATCATTTTCAATGAAGGATTATAGTTATTTTATTAATATTGTATTATTTGATTAATGGCAGCAGATTGTTTTCTCTCTGTGTGAAACAGGAAGTTAACTGTGATGACCACAAAGCTGCTCGCTTCGACTAAAAATAGTGACACATTAACCACAAGGCTCAAAGCATCACCATTAGTCGAGAGAAACATCACCAGCTTCACTGGAACCTGCAGGAGGAAGTTGATTGTGTGCTTTGATACACAGAGTGGAAAAAACCTACAATATTATCAGAGTTCAGAAACAACATATTCCTCGTCTGCTGATCCGTCTCCTCTTCATATCCACCGCTCTCATAGTCAAAGTATCGATAAAGTAAAAAGCTTTAATTCCCTTTTTGGATTAATTTCAGTTGGTGACGCCTGAAGTGTTTTAGAGCACTTTTATTTGTAACGTCTGTCTGTGAAAGTGTTATTTCATTACATTTTGATCCTGTGTCCACTAATCTTTCTCTGACATATTATTCTTGTGTTTGTTCATGACGGAGACAAAGCAGAGCAGCTGTACCTCTGGTCCTCTTTGTCTTCTTGTCTTTGAAGACGACTTGTCCATAACTGACGTCTTCTGCTCGTCTCACTGCAGAGTAAACCACAGCTGGATCATTCTCTGCAACAGAAGGAGACTATGAACACTTCTGACAGAGGAATCATTCCATTATCTGTCATGCAGGGTTATAATACGATTGATTAGGGAGTTTATAAATGTCAGCAACAGCTTTTTTCTTTTTAACACCTCTGCTGTGAAAAACAACAGTTCAAATTCAAACAGATCGACCACAAACACGTTGTACTGACGGGTCACTCCACCCATCAGTATAGTGAGAAACATAACAGCTTCAGTTCACAGTTTACTGGAAACAGCAGGAGGAAGTTGGTGTTGTGGTTTGATTAGCAAGATTAAAAGAAGAAAACACAAAAACATAAAGTGTTTTTAAGGTCCGTTTGAGTCAAGTTCATTTAGTTTGTTGAGATTGTTGTCTTTTATATCTTATAAACCTCAGAGTGAGGAAGGAAACACGTCCTGTTCTTTGTTGTTTCTGTGTTGAATCTCTTATTTCTTATTTCTTCTTAATGTATTCAGGTTATATTCTATATTTAGTCAACAAATCAATAAGCCTACACTCAGATTAACACTGAATCAATCGTTAGTGACAGTGGTGAGGTGAAGTGTCTGCACAGAGTCTGAAAGGTACTGAAAGACAACAACCAGAACCGGCCCAGGTCTGGGCCGGTTCTGGTTTATTGGTTTACTCTTGGCTGACTTATGAACATGGAGCGGACCGCACACGTGCCGTCATTCCACACAGTATTTGGACCACAACAAGGTTTGTTTCTGGGTCAGTATCAGTCACTTTGTCTTGGTTTTTAGACAAATGTCATTAAACTGTCTTCATGCTGGTGGGAAGCTGATGGGATCTCATCCATGAAGACACTGTCTTTGTAACAGTTGTCTTTATAAGTTCTGTTTGAGTTAATTGTGTCAAACAAATTATAACTGTGAAGAACTATAGTTGATGATAGTTCTGTTATTGTAGCTGCATTATACAAACAGTTGGTTTTCCTCTTATTTCAATCAATAATCAAAACTTAACAAAACTTTTTGTTTGAAAAGTTATTTCAGGGGTGCCGTTTAGCTCAGTGGGTAGAGCAGCGTCCCATGTACAGAGGCTTTGTCCTCGCTGCAGCGGACCCCGGTTCGAGTCCCAGCCTGCATGTCACTCCCCCTCTCTCTCATCCTGTTTCCTGTCATATCTTCAGCTATCTTGTCAATAGAGCCAAAAAGGCCAAAAAAAAAAAAAAAAAGTTATTTTATGTAAAAGACTGCCCTTGCATGGACCTGTCAGTTACTGTCCAGGACGTCACAGTATCACCTTCATGGACCGAGGAACCTGGGCATAATCCTTGACGACGGACTGTCCTGCCCCCCCACCATCACTGCTGTGGCCCGATCCTGCAGATTTGCCCTCTACAATATCTGCAGGATCTGGTCTTTCCTTACAAAGGACGCAGAGCAACTCCTGGTCCAAGTGCTGGTCATCTCCCGTCTGGACTACAGTAACTCCCTCTTGGCTGGACTCTCAGCCTCTGTGACAAAACCGGTGCAGTGTATCCAGAACGCTGCGGTGCGCCTTGTTTATAATCTACAAAATTCCCACATGTGACCCGCCTCCTCTGTGACCTCCACTGGCTCCCTGTTACGGCCCGTATCAGATTCCAGACGATGGTTCTTGGTCTTCAAGGCCGTCAACAGAAGTGCATCCGTCTACCTCCAAACCCTGGTCAGACCACACGGCCCAGAGAGAGCACTGCACTCTTCTACATCAGCGGGCCGGCTGGTAGCGCCATCACTAAGAGCAAACAAAGCTGCTCAGTGAAGGCACGACTCTTCTGTGTTCTGGAGCCTCAGTGTAAGTAAGTACAACTTTATTTATATAGCACCTTTTTGACACAGATCCAAAGTGCTTTCCAAACAACAAATAGATAAACATAACAACACACAAAAACGCAAACAAAGAGAGCAAGAAGAACAAACAGAGAAAGATAAAACAAAAGGGAGGGATAAATAAAAGAGGCACAAAAGATGAGAAAACAAAACAAGGAAATCTATAAAGGCTTGCCTGTAGAGGTGGTTTTTGAGCAGCCGCTTAAAACTGTCCACAGATTCAGTTAGTCTAAGTGAATGGGGAAGACTACTCCACAATGTTTGGGCTAAAACAGCAAAGGCACGGCCACCTTTAGTTTTACGGATCGAGCCTGGAACGGATAAAAGGACGAAATTTGAGGGGTGGAGTGGCCGAGGAGTGGAATGAGGAACAAGGAGATCTGAAATGTAACTGGGGGTAAGGTCATGAAGTGCCTTATATGTAATCAGTAAGATCTTATAATTGATTCTAAATTTCACAGGAAGCCAATGAAGGGATGTAAGAACAGGAGTAATATGGGACCGACTGGTTCTGGTTAAAAGTCTGGTGGCTGCATTTTGGACTTGGTGTAATTGGTTTAATGAAGACTGGCTGAGGCACATGTAGAGGGAGTTACAGTAATCAAGACGAGAGAAAATGAAGCTGTAAATTAATTGTTCCAGATCACTGGAGGACAGGAATCATTTGTTTTTTGCTACATGTTGTAACTGCAGGAAACAGGACTGGACAAGTTTTGATGATACCCAGATTCTTAGCAGAGGGTTTGATGTTAGTGTGTAGTGGTCCAATAAACTGATCAACAGTGACAAATTTATCAGGGCCAAATAAAATGATTTCAATTTTATCAGGATGTAAGTGGAGAAAATTAAGAGACATCCAGTCTTTGATGGCAGCTAAGCACTCATGGAGAGAGGACAGTTGATTCAGGTTATTGGATTTCAGAAAAGTAGATCTGTGTATCATCTGCATACCAGTGATATGACATGTCAGGGAAGTGGCTGAACAAATGACCCAGAGGAAGCGTGTACAGGGAGAACAGAACTGGACCAAGAACCGACCCCTGAGGGACACCACACAGCAGGGGAACGGAAGAGGAAACATGATTATTAAAGCAGACATTAAAGACTCTGTTAGTCAAATAGGAATGAAACCAATTTAAGGCTGTACCAGAAATGGAGCTTTCACCTTTGTCAGCATGCATAAGAATACCATTAGACACTCTCTCAGTAATGCTGTCTCGGTGCTGTGTTTTGGCGAAAACCAGATTAGAATTTGTCAAAGACTCAATGACATTGTAACAGCTTCAGGAGCTGGTCCACGTCCATCTTTTCAAGGATTTAGATAAAAAGGGAAGTTTGGAGATGGGTCTGTAGTTTTCTAAGTGGTCTGGGTTGAAAGAGGGTTTTTTAAGAAGTGGCTGGATACTGGCAATTTTAAAGAGGTCAGGTATGGACCCTGATGTGAGAGAGGAATTGATGATAGAAAGCAGGCTAGGACCAAAGACAAGGGAGTATGGTTTTTAACAATGTTGTAGGAACTATGTCACAGGGACTGGAGAATGTCAGGACAGCAGAGTCACTCTCCATCTTCCACAGAAGACTCAAGACTCATTTGTTCAGACTTCACCTCGACCTCGCATAGCATGACCCCCCCCCCCCAAAAGAGTTTATGAATAAAGAAATTAATAAAATTGTATGCACTTGTATGTTCGTATCATCGCACTTCAATCACAGCACTTATACACTTAAAGAATCTTTGACAAATAGCAGTTAGATCTTCAGAGGGCTTGGCAATTGTTTCTATATTTTGTTTTACTCTATCGACGGTTATTGTAAGTCACTTTGGACAAAAGTGTCTGCTAAATGTCCTAAATCTAAATGTAATTATCTATCTAATTTGATTAATTTAATATGAAGTCACATAGAGTGTAAATGTGAACAACATGTGACTGCAGGGAAGAGATAAAGAGTATTTTTACTTTATTACTATCCAAGTGAAATAAATTGTTTTTTGTATATTACTTCTTCTTGTTAACAGTCCTGCGACGAAACATGAGCAGGACCACCTTCAGCTGAAAAAGGACAACCACAGAGCCGTTAGCTTCTGTTAGCAGCTTCACCACAGGAAACAAATAGACAGAGCGCATGCTAACACAACACACAGTATCATCACCTGAAACAGACGAGCTACAGTCTCAACCTTCGTGGAGTGAAAAACATTTACTTTAGCTTTTTTTCCATCAACACACTTTCTTAAATATTCTATATAAATATAAACACATTCATAGCATGGTCTGGGGGAATACTCGATTCTGATACTGTTCTAAATTAATGCGCTAGCTGGCGTATCAGATCTGACTATTGTATTTCCAGCACTGAGTTCAGTCCGTCAGTCCTTCAGTATCCTCTGAACACCACAGGATGGCGACTGTAACACACAAGCTGCAGAAAGTTCACTTCCCCTCTAAACTTACTGATACGTGAATAATCTCACATCCCGTTCACTGTTCAGCTCTCTGCTTCAGGCTGCAGCCACAGTAACGTTACACAGGGACAATGACAGATTGGTTAGGTAGCTAATCTCGTTAGCTAGCATACTGTCAAATTATATTTACTGTTTGTCAGCCGTACGCTGTTGTATGTTATTGACTTTGAATCTTGCTAGCATAGCATTAGCTTTCTGGCTCATCGCTGAGCGGACTAGAATATCTCCCGTTGCCAAGTCGTATCTATGGTCCGTCCTATTTACTGGAGGAGTGAACAACGTCTCTGTTGCATAAGAATCTTACGGGAGAGTAATGACTGTTCCAGGTATTAGTCAAACCCTCAGGCGTTACCAGGGAAACTAAGTTGTGGCTTGTGAAAAACTTTATATTTTGATTGTGAAACACATGAAAATATAAATTAATGGTCCGAATTTCTTTTCTTTGGCAAGTGACCATGGTATAAGCGGGATAATGCCCTTCGAGGTGTCCATAAACAGGAATTAAGGACTCCGCGTCGTCCATTAATTCCTGATTATGGACACCTCGTCGAGCATTATTCCTTACTTACATCACGTTACAAAATGTCCTCATGGTGTTGAGCTAAGAGTGGTCCTCACAAAGACACAAGAACAAGAGTTGAATCAATTAAACCATCTTTACCTCTGCTCCGTCTGATTGGCTGTTCTGGGGGACGTGATATTCTAACACCACTGTATGTGATGTCATCTCTGATGTCATCACCTCCTCCTTCTTCTTCTGTTGCTGAAATGAACAGAACATTTCCATTTTAAAGTCTAATGATGATCAAAAGCTCCAGAGCTGAACTGATGAGAATCTGAAGGAATGTTTGACTTCAGGAAACAGTTGTTACAGTTGTAACATGTAATGATTTGTGTGACACACTCGAGCTCTGAGATGTTCATATAAATGTGAATATCAGCAGAAAAATATAATTTTAAAGGTGTAGTTGTTGAGAAATTACCAGAATTTGAAGGCAGTTTAAAAAACTATAGGGAGCAACATAACCGCTAACTGCTGCTCACTTTTCTCACTGGCTATAGTGACTAGCTGCTGTTAGCATGTAGCTCAGTTAGCCATGGAGCTAAGTAGGTCTATTTGAATATCTTCACATGTTACTGTGAACTGAGGATTGATTTGGACCAAACCAGAGGAGACTGTGGAGACAAACCAGAACTGTTCTGGTGACTGTGACTCAGTTTGTGTCCAGTCTGAATGAAGTGAGTCTGACGACGAGTTAACAAGCAGATTAAACTGGTCTGAGTTCAGTCAGAGACAGAAACTTGAGTTCAGATGGTGGACTGTTGGATTTTTGTGTTTATAATGAAAATAGGAGTCAAAATATTTCCTTTCTTCACATTTATGAGTTTATGTTGTTGAATTATTAGACTCAGTAGTGAACTGGCTGCTTTTACATCTCCAGCTGAAACTAGGCCCGCCTTACTCTGCCTCTGATTGGTTGGTTTTGTTGGTCACATTCTCTATGTTTGACTCAAACTGTGACTCACTGAGTCGCTAGTCCTCTGGAGCCGCTCTTCACTGTCAGAGTGTCTCTGGGCTCATTAGTAGAGCGGACAGGCCGGCTGGCAGAGAAGCAGCTGCCGCAAAAACTACAGCTCAGAAACTGCCACAAACAAACATCATGAAGCTCCTGTGAGTCACAGTTTGAGTCAAGCATAGAGAACGCAACCAACAAAGCAACCAATCAGAGGAGGAGTAGGGCGGGGCTTGTGAGAAGCTGAGTGGCTAGCTGGTTAGCATGCTAACTTCAGTAGACATCTCTGTAACACAGAACAGAGACGTCTTTGACAGAACGTCAACACTGTTGTTTCTTCTCACTCTGGTCAAATCTCAGCCTGCAGAAGTGAACTGCAGCACACGGCTGAGACAAATAATGAGAACACAATTTATGTTGAAGTCTGTTTTGTGTCTGAATGTGTCTGAATGTGTCTGAATGTGTCTGACCTTTAGGTCTCCTGTTGATGAGCCATCTCACCAGTAGAACCAGTACAACTAGGACAAGAAAGAATGCAATAGCTCCAACTATCCACCACACAGAGTCGAGAGGAGCTGCAGGAGAATATGGTGAAGGAGAAGTTGTCGTAGCAGATTTCCCTAAAATGAACAAAAGATTCTCATCAACAACACAGAAATCAGATGAATTCATTCAGTCATTTCACTGTAGGTATTAAAGACAAAACTAATTTAAAACATAAAGACATGTAAAGTTTTATCTGCTACGTATGAAACATAGAAATGTTAAACATTGGATGCAACTTCCTGTATCTGCTTGGGTGCAGACGCTTTTCTGCTTGCTCTCGCTTCTGCTTGCTATTTTTTCCACTGTTATTATTTTTCTTCACTGAAAGATTACAGGCAGCAACTCCTGGATATTTACAAACCACTGGGACAACAATTAACTGACTGCTGCTGCCTTATTTCACTTTTTAAACATTTTTTTCTTCCGAACTCCGCACTTTCAGAACGAGGCCTTCGAAGTAGCACAAGCCTATTAGCAGCTAAAGCCTATTAGCAGCTAAAGCTAACTAGCACCAAAATGCCTCTTGTTAACCTGAACCTTCAGAACATCCTACAGAAAATTGCTGAGCTGGAAACCAAGATCCACCGGATAGAAGTAAATGTGGAAGTGAATGGACTATCTGGGAACGAAACTACTCTCCCATGGAATCAAAACAGCAGACAAGAGCCTGCTAACACACGGCTAATTAGCCCCGACAATGACTCGACAAAACAGGAGTTCAGGGGACTGGATAAAAAGCCCAGGAACAATCATCCCTGCTGGAATACTCTTGGAGCAAAGCCTAAAGTTAAATCATTTTTGGGAGAACGAGTAACAGGCAGAGCCCAGCGTCCTGAGATCTGTGATGCAACTGGTTGGCCTGCACTTTCCTCTGAAAAGAGTGCCTCCTCAACGCCCGTACCAAAGCGGAAACAACCGTGGACAACGGTGAAAACAAAAAGTAAGAGCGTACCTACGCAAATAACAAAAATACAACTGGAGAACAGATTTGCTCCACTTTATCAAGACCGTGCAAGCTCTCCGTCAATGAACAAGGAGAGTTATGAGACCAAATTCAAAAGTAAAAGACCACAGAAAGAGCTAATGACTGGACCACAAACACTGATTGTGGGTGATGTTGCTGTGAAGGAGGTAAACAGCTTTTGCAGCAAGAAGAACACCAAAGTACTCTGTTTTACCAACGATATGGTCTCTGACGACTCAGAAAAAATTCTGGACATTGTCGCTGAACATCCAACAGTGAAATCTCTCATCTTACACACAGGGGCCTGTGATGTTGTGAAACAACAATCTGAGGTATTGAAACAAGACTTCACTGATCTGTTGAACAAAGTCAGATCTCTCGATACTGTGGTGTTTGTCAGTGGCCCTCTACCAACTGTCCGTAGAGGTGATGAGAGATTCAGCAGGTTGTTGATGTTGAACAGATGGCTCAAAGCTACATGTGCCGCTCAATCGGTGAACTTTATTGACAATTTTAACATTTTCTGGGAACGCAGACACCTCTTTAAGGCAGATGGATTCTGCCTTAACAAGTCAGGAGTAAGGTTGTTAACCTCCAACATATTCTACTCTGTGCACCACGCACCAGTTCCTCCCTTCAAGGACACCAGGCAAAACAAACTAAAACAACTGATAAGACAGCCCTTGGAAGGAGAAATACTTGTGCCTGAGATAAGCTTCGAACAGACAAGTCAGCTGTGCCAGGAGGAGGAGTCCTTGCTGCCATCTTCGCTCCGCAAGGAGGAGTCCCCCCCAGTCGCAACAAGAGGGAACATCCACTCTCCACCAACCCCAACCAACTCTCCGCCCTCTCCAGCCAGCCTCAGCCTCAGCCTCTCCCCCTCTTCCCCCCTCCTCGATTTCACGGATGAGATGAAAAAGCTGGTCAATGTTGGACTCAGACTCACACCCCGCCCAAATCTGCCACGCTTGAAACCACCATCGCCAAAACGTCATCGTGCCCCTCCGCCCCCTCTGAATAATCTTTGGCCTCTACAGTCTGAAAACAGCGAAGTACATAGTGTCCATGCTGACAGTACAATTAACGCTTACTGATATGTGCCGGGTCTGGGCTACGAAGTTGATATCACTACTGTTTTCCCCCGAGAAAAGCCAGGGCCCCCTGGAGTTCAGGCTGCCTCCTCAATTCCTGTGATTACAGGTAATAGAAAAATTGTGAATTTGTTGAGAAACAGGAAATGCGGGACTAAATCTGCCAATCCATTCAATTTAGCTCCCATTCCTCGTCAGCCACTAACTGTCGCAAAAAACTGCACAGTTGGTTTTGATACTGTAACTGTAGCTCTATTAAACATCAGATCTCTAGCAGGAAAATCTTTTTTAATACATGACTTTATCATCAAACACAATCTTACTTTTATGTTTTTAACTGAAACTTGGTTAGACCAGGATAACAGTGCAGCTGTTCACATTGAATCAAGTCCTCCAAATTTCTCTTTCATAAGTGAAACTAGAATGCATAAAAAAGGAGGAGGTGTTAGTATTCTGTTTGATGAGTTACTCAAATGCAAGCAGATGTTTTATGGAAGTTTTACTTCTTTTGAATATGTTGCTCTTCAGGTAAACTCATCTTCTCGAGCTATATTTCTAAACATCTACAGGCCACCTAAATACTGCACATATTTCTTTGATGACCTTGTTGAGTTACTTTCTCTTATCTGCACTGACTTTGATTGTGTGTTAATTGTTGGTGACTTTAACATCCATGTCGACAAGCCTGAGGACAGATGGACTAAAGAACTGTGCTGTGTCCTTGATAACTTTGGACTCACTCAGCATGTGACACAGCCCACACACAACAGGGGCCACATCCTGGACTTAGTTATCTCAAAGGGTCTGAACATTTCTAAGGTTCTGATATCTGATGTCGCTCTCTCCGACCATTACTGTGTTTTCTTTGAGAGTGATATATCAGTGCACACAAATGTTCAAACTCAGGTTGTCTCAAAGCGATACATCACTGAAAACACTGGTGACATATTCATTGATGCTTTCTCTTCCACACCACCCCTCTCTAGGTTCTCTGTCAATGACCTTGTACTTCATTTCAATTCCAAAATTACAAATGTCATGAATGCCATTGCACCCACTAAAGTGAAGGTGGTCTCTGGTAAGAAAAAATCTCCTTGGAGAAACGCCACGCTTGTCAAGATGGAAAAAAGGGAATGTCGAAAAGCTGAGCGCAGGTGGCGAAAAACAAATCTCCAGGTTCATTTTGACATTTATAAAGAGAGACTTTACATTTTTAATTTAGAATTAAAAAAGTCAAGGCAGTCCTTCTTCTCAGACATTATCACCAAGAACAAAAATAATGCTTGTGCCTTGTTTGCTACTGTCGACAGGTTAACAAACCCTCCTGTGCCAGTAGCAGCTGAACATCTGTCTACCAGGGCCTGTAATGAATTTGCATCATTCTTCACTGCCAAAATTCAGAACATTAGACAAGCGGTCAGTGCCACTCTACCAGGTACTGGAGGTGTGTTGTCGTTTTGTCCACCTAAACCCAACTCTAATACCCTGACACAATTTGATCCAATTAATGACAAAAACCTTCAAGACATTATACAGCATTTGAAGTCTTCCTCCTGCAGCCTGGATATTTTACCAGCAGGGTTCTTCAAAAAAGTTTCAGACTGCATGATTCCAGACCTGCTACAGATTGTTAACACATCTCTTCTCTCAGGTGTCTTCCCCCAAGCCATTAAGACAGCAGTCATTAAACCACTCCTGAAGAAGAGAACTCTAGACACATTAGTAATGAATAACTATAGACCCATTTCAAACCTCCCAATTTTAAGTAAAATAATTGAAAAAGCTGTCTTTAAACAGCTGAACAATTACTTAATAATAAATGGCTGTTTTGATGCTTTCCAATCAGGATTTCGACCACATCACAGCACTGAGACGGCCCTCGTTAAGGTCTTCAACGACATTCATTCAAACACAGACAGCGGAAAAATCTCAGTCTTAGTATTACTGGATCTCAGTGCTGCGTTTGACACAGTCGACCATAATATACTACTGGACCGACTGGAAAACTGGGTTGGACTCTCTGGTACAACACTAAAGTGGTTTAAATCTTATCTAAATGAGAGAGATTACTTTGTGTCTATTGGACTACACATCTGAACGGATGAAAATGACAAGCGGAGTACCCCAGGGCTCCATTCTGGGGCCTCTACTATTCAACATTTACATGCTCCCTCTAGCTCAAATAATGGAAAACAATGAAATTTGCTACCATAGTTATGCAGATGACACACAAATTTACATAACCATATCACCAGGGGACTATAATCCCATACATACCCTGAGTAGATGCATTGAACAAATCAATGATTGGATGTGTCAGAGTTTTCTTCAGTTAAACAAAGATAAGACTGAAATAATTGTTTTTGGATCCAAGGAAGAACGACTTAAAGTCTCTGCTCAGCTTCAGTCTGCAATGTTGAAAACTACAGACCAAGTCAGAAACCTCGGTGTGACTGTGGACTCAGACATGAATTTCAGCAGCCATATTAAGACGGTTACAAAGTCAGCCTACTATCACCTTAAGAATATATCCAGGATAAGAGGGTTTATGTCTCGGCAGGATTTGGAGAAACTTGTTCACGCATTTATCTTCAGCAGACTCGACTACTGTAATGGTGTCCTTACAGGACTCCCTAAAAACTCCATCAGACAGCTGCAGCTGATTCAGAACGCTGCTGCTCGAGTCCTAACAAGAACCAAAAAAGTAGATCACATCACTCCAGTTCTTAGATCTTTACACTGGCTTCCTGTCTATCAAAGAATAGATTTCAAAGTCCTGTTGTTGGTTTATAAAGCATTGAATGGTTTCGGGCCAAAATACATTTCTGATCTGCTGCCGCGTTATGAACCATCCAGACCTCTGAGATCGTCAGGTACCGGTCTGCTTTCAGTCCCCAGAGTCAGAAGTAAACATGGAGAAGCAGCTTTCAGTTACTATGCGCCACATATTTGGAACAAACTCCCTGAAAATTGCAGGTCTGCTCCAACACTCACCTCTTTTAAATCAAGACTTAAAACATTTCTTTTTGCCACTGCTTTTAACTGAAGCAATTCAAGTCTTTGAACTGCATTATTACTCTGAGTTTTTTTTTTTTTTTTCTTCTTTTTATAATGCATCTATTTTTAATGTCTTTTAAATGAAATGTTTGTCTTTTAATGTAATTTGTGTGTGCCTGTAAAGCACTTTGAGTTGCCTTGTGTCTGAATTGTGCTATACAAATAAACTTGCCTTGCCTTGCCTTGCCTTGCCAACACTGACTCTGGAGACAGGCTGTCTCTGTCTCTGCTGACATTTTTATTGTAGACTTAAGTTGAACCTGCTGACCTGTGACAGAGATCCAGCTGGGTGGAGACTCTCCATGACTGCTGGTGTTACACTTGTAGAGTCCTTCATCAGACCTGGAAACATGGTGGATGGTCATGTGACCTGTAGGCTCAGTCCTGATGAAGGAGCCATCTTTATAGAAAGCAGCTGAGAGGTTGGAGGTCTCTGTTGTACAGGTGAGAGTGACATCATCTCCCTCCATCACAGGGAGGACAGGACTCTGCAGGATCACTGCTCCACCTCAACACACAGACAAACATGTTATTCCAGTTGTGTGTTCCTGTTGTGAGTGTGAAGGTGATGACAGGATGCAGGTAGCAGCCTGTCACAGCTACACAACAGATAACCTCATGTTTCTACAGGTTAGATTAGCCTGTTAGCATGTAGCTACTGGTACATTGTACCCAGTGCTGCAGTGACCGGGGACATAAAGTTTGTGGTGTTGTCTCGTCCTCTGCTGCAGTAGAACCGGGTCGTTGCAGGGCGGTTCTGAAGGCTCAGCTTAAAAAGACAGAACACAAACATATCTCCTCTTCCATCATCTTCATCACTCTGACAACAGGACAGCATCAGGTGTTTGGTTGTGCTGGTCAAACTGATGAAGATGTTTTCTTCTTTGCTTTGTTTTGTCTGTTTGGTGCGATGCATTGAGCCCTCAGGGCCACCGTAGTGTAACATGCTCATGTGTGAACACAGCTCAGCTCAGCTCTAGTTCAAGTTATAGTCACACAAGCACAGTTTAAAGAGCTTCACATGGAGATGAAACCCTGAAACACAACTGATGAACAACATGGACACCTGCTCATTTAATGCTGAATCCACAAGAAGCTCCAATCATTCAGAATTTGTCGTCGTGTTTCACAAAGTTTGTTGAGTCTCTCCTCATTCAACAACTCTTAAATCAGTACATTTGTTAAGGGAGTCTGGTGATGTTGTGATCAGTAGAAACAGACAGTGTGTTGACAAACGTGTGCTGCTAATATCGGCAGGTTAAAGTCTGATTTCACAGCATCAAACTCAGCTTATACCATGGTCTGGGGGAATACTCGATTCTAATTGGCTGCAGGGTGTCCATTAACTCCTGATATATGGACACCTACTAAGTAGTTCCAGTCAAATTGACTGTTCACAGCTGTAAATTAATGCGCTAGCTGGCGTATCAAATCTTAATATGTTATTTCAAGCACTGAGTGCAGTCCGTCAGTCCTTCAGTGCCTTATCCTCTGAACACCACAGGGTGGCGACTGTAACACACAAGCTGCAGAAAGTTCACTTCCCCTCTAAATTTACTGATACGCGAATACGCTGTTCAGCTCTCTGCTTCAGGCTCACAGTAACGTTACACACGGCCGGTCATTTGTTAGTGAAAATCTTGCTATTGATTTGGGGACAATGACATGACTGGTTGGCGAGCTAATCGTATTAGCTAGCATACTGTCAAATTATATTTACTGTTTGTCATCCGTGCGCAATGTTATTGACTTTGAATCTTGCTAGCATAGCATTAGCTTTCTGGCTCATCGCTGAGTGGACTAGAATATCTCCCGTTGCCAAGTCGTATCTATGGTCCGTCCTATTTACTGGAGGAGTGAACAACGTCTCCGTTGCATAAGAATCTTACGGGAGAGTAATGACTGTTCCAGGTATTAGTCAAACCCTCAGGCGTTACCAGGGAAACTAAGTTATGGCTTGTGAAAAACTTTATATTTTGATTGTAAAAAGCATGAAAATGTAAATTAATGGTCCGAATCTTTTCTTTGGCAAGTGACCATGGTATAAGCGGGATAATGCCCTTCGAGGTGTCCATAAACAGGAGTTAATGGACTTCGCGGAGGCAACCGTCCGACGCGCCTCCGCGTCGTCCATTAACTTCTGTTTATGGACACCTCGTCGGGCATTATCCCTTACTTGATGGATCCTCTGACTCACACAAGCAGTCTCACTGTCCTGTCCTGTACTCAGCAACACTTCATCACAACAATCTCTCTGGAGAAACATTTGGCACATGGAGCTGATTTATCATCTCTACATGTTGAACATAATGTCAGACTGACAGATGAACAACATGTTGAGGAGGCAGACTCAGTGCTCCACCCAGTGTTGTTGCCTCCTGAAGGTCACCTGTCTGTCTTCTTGTCTTTGTCTCTCTCAGGCTCAGCCAAAGTGAAAAGGTGAAAGACAGACTCAGTGTTCAGACCTGCTGGAGTTACAACAGCCTCATCTTACCAGTGACGACAGTGATGTTGATGCTGCTACTGGCTGCTCCGCCTGTGGACTCACACCAGTAAACTCCACTGTCCCATGTCATCATGGAGCTGATGTTACAGACAGAACCAGCTGGTTCTCCCCAGTCTTTACACTGAGTTCTGGTTCCTCCAGTCGTGTTCCTCGTCACCGTCCATCCATCAGAGCTGTCGTCCTCCTCACACCTCAGAGAGACAGACTCTCCTTCAAACAGCTGAGATCTGTGAGGACTGATCTTCAGAGAGGCTGGAGGACGAGACAGAGAGATGTGGTTACAGATGATAATGGTCAGTTTGGACAGAAGTGTCTCTTCTTCCTCTTCCAGTCTCTGTAGACCTTGTTGACCTGCACTGATCTCCTCTGTGTTTCAGGCTCTGAGTCTCCTCATGTTTTAAATGGAACTCTCAGAGTTGGTGTCAAACACACAGCAGATGTGACTTCATGTGTCTCACATGTCAATATTGTTTCTGCACTTTCTCTGTCAGCTGCTGCATGGTGCTGCATGGTGTGCAGTCCTGCTTTCACAATGACATTTTTATAGCAGCACATTTATCTTTAGCGTCCAGTCTGTGGACATCCAGACAGTCTTCACTCTTTTATTGTATGTGCAAACTATTTCCCTCCATAAACAGCGTCCTGAACACTAACTGTTCTATCAGGGACTAAATAACTCTTCATCAGTCACACAGGAAGTGTTCTCACCTTGGTGTGTGCAGCCGCTCAGCAGTGACGTCACAACTAAAGACAAAAGACACTCCGGTTGGTTTGAGAGGAAACACAGAGGAGGATAGTCGTATCAAAGAAACATCATCAGCTCATGTTGTTTTTAAAGCGACGTCACAACTAAAGACAAAAGACACTCCGGTTGGTGTGAGGTTAAAAAACATTCACAAAAAGTTTCTGTAAAATAACAGTAAAATATGATTCACAACTCAACAAAAAAATAAATTAGTGGAGAATTACAGCTTTCATGTATTCTTTTTAAGTGTACTAACACAATTCCAGTAGAATTACAAATGTGTAAAAAACAAATATTTAAAATATGCAATTTAAAGGTTGCTGTATTTGAAATAACAGTTAAATGATGTTATTTCATAGAATGGTTCAATCAATCTAGAACATTGAGGTTTTTAAACTAAACAAAAACTGTGATTTTCAGGTATTTTATATTTGCTTAATATGAAAAAACAGGAAAAGAAATTATATAAAGTATTTGTCACTTTACAATGGAGTTGTACTGCACAGAACACAGATTATTATCTGATCATGATATTTGTTTGTTCTTTTGTTTATTTGAGATCAAGTTGATGAACATTAGTATAAAACATAAATATGTAATAAATATGAATATTGATGCATGAAGCGGACCCTTCTGGTCTCGGCTGTGATCTGTTGGTGCTGCTGGTCTGAGTTCAGTGTGTTCTCTTGTTGTTGGCTCTGTAACTCACTGCTGCTGGTCTGAGTTCAGTGTGTTCTCTTGTCTCTTGGCTCTGTAACTCACTGCTGCTGGTCTGAGTTCAGTGTGTTCTCTTGTTGTCGGCTCTGTAACTCACTGCTGCTGGTCTGAGTTCAGTGTGTTCTCTTGTCTCTTGGCTCTGTAACTCACTGCTGCTGGTCTGAATTCAGTGTGTTCTCTTGTTGTTGGCTCTGTAACTCACTGCTGCTCTCAGAAACTCCAGACATGAACATTTAGGAAGCGTGCAGACGAACAGGAACACAGATGAAGTGTGTTTTACTCACCGAGCAGCCACAGCAGACATGATTCCTCCATGTTGAGTCCTGGTCATCTGAGCTCAGCAGCATGTAGCAGTCAGACCAAGTCGACCCTCCTCCTTCCTCGTTGGTGTCTGTCAGTGTTTCTGTCACACATTTAACAGGAAGTCACTTTTTACTTTAGAATGTCTGGTTCAGAACAAACTGTCTGTTAAATATATATTGTATATATCTATTATATATAGTCTAAAAACACTGAAACAACTTTATTTTTCTACAATCATTGTGTATCTGTGAGATATGATTTATGTTATTAACAGCATCAGACAGTCTGATGGAGTCAGAACCTCTCTCTGCTGGACGGGTCCGTGTCTCTGACTACGTCATGTGATGTACCGGCTCCCCTCAGTCAGCAGCCAATAGGACTCCACAGAGCACTCCAAAGATCCAGTTCCCCTCCAGCCAGTCCACAGGGAGAAGTCTGGGTCAGACAGTACCAGAAGGGATCACTGAGCCCAGGAGCTGCTCTGATGGACTTTTATCTGAATTCTCAGTTAGTTTTCGTCTTCACTGAATATTGATATGAAGAATAATATAATTATTAATGTCATGTTGTTGTAATGGTGAGCAGCCTACATGTTGTTATTATCAGGTCCAGGGTTGATCATGCTGCCATGTTCTTGTTATATTACAGTATGTGTGTCTGTTAGCTTCAGACAGCTAATGGAGGTAAACAGGGACCAGAACCAATGTCACAGTGAGTCCAGCAGGGGGCCCTGTTCACTGTGAATGATTCAAATGATGACACAGTGTTCAGGTCATGGCCGTAACTAGCTATACCTCGGTTATTATTTCCTGTTTGTTTTTTTTTATAAAAATATGCATTTTACAAAAAAAATATGAAAATCTAATTTATAGAAAGATCACAAATTATATTAACCATTACAGCCGACAATCAGGAGTTGTTTTTCTAAAAAAAAAAAAAAAAAAAAAAAACAGTTCGCGCATCTGGCATATTAATAGTTTTGTTGACACAAAAAGAAAACACTATTTTGCAGCAGCTGCATGTACAAGACAAATTTCAACTCGGAGGACAATAACGTTTATCTCATCTAATCGTCATCTCATTACACTAGCTTTAGCTCTCCATTCTGAAACCCCCCTACTCCGAAACACAGCTGTTTCGAGCCCCCCGCTCCCGCAGCTGTCCATGGTGCTGAACCGGGTGACGTTGTTTACACTCTGGGTTGTGGCTTGTCTGTGAAACGCGTGCTGCTCAGGGACTGTCCAGATCTGTCCCACTTGCTCTCTCCCCCACTCTGTTGGGGGTGATCTCCACTTCACAGAGTAAATGAAACACACTTTTTTTCTCTCCCCGCTGCGCTCGAGCGTGGCTGAACCCGGCTTGAGCCCGCACGGGCGCGAGCCTGCTGCAGCCGCCGCTCCTGCTGACAGCAGACCGGGGGAGAAAAAACATTTAATTTCTTTGCTCGGTGCTTTGGTTGGGTTTAGACAATAAAGAAAGGAGTTGGTTAAGTTTAGTCAAAAGACCAGGTAGAGGCCAGACAGGCCAGAGGCGTATTTGCTTGTTTTGCAGTTAATTATGCACATGATCCGTTTGTCCCCAAAAAGGAAAAAAGGATAAATGTGCAGCCCCCGTTTCCTTTCTGATTGCATCCGTCTGTCCGTCCGTTCAGCCCTCCAAAAGGTCAATAATATATACAGTATCTGAGAGTGCCAAAAGTTAATAAAAATCCAGTCAACAACATTATGTGATTGTGTATTTGTGTAATTGCACAGTTTAAAACACTATCTATTTTACTATTTATTCATAAATAAGTGCACAAAATGTTTTTGCTTGCACGCTTTAAGCTGAGATCTCTTCTCCAACTTTTGTTTCCTCTGGGATGAAACAATAATGTGTATTGAAATAAACATGTCATTGATTGGGAAAAGAAAATAGCTCAATAAAATGTTCCATAGTTTAACGTGTATGAATTAAATAAAACAAACTTGACAGCACATAGCCAATACACAGCCTTTCATATCTCCTGATTATGCTCCATACTATGAGACACACATGAACAGCTAATCATTTAACAGATGTGATGAAATATATTAAAATGCAGATAAAAGTATTTCTAAGATCTAACCTGAAAGTTTCCCTCCTGTCTGGTTCTCTGAGAATAAAAACATTTAAGATGCTTATGATGTCACATCTCAGAAGACAAAAACATACAAAGATAATAATCAGCAGGAATCATTCAGCAGCTTAGATGTTAGATGACTCACAAACATCTGTCCACTGTAGGACGCCCTGCTGGAGAGGTTCAGATGTAGGCTACATGATGCACATCCTGATCTTTAGGAGGGAAAGACTGCAGTCACTTCCTGTTTGTTCTCAGTCTGAGAGCCAATCAGTGCTGTCGGTCATCCAGCAGGCGGCAGCACAGCAGCTTCACTGTGTTCATCAGCTGATGATCGACAGGCTGAAGTCTGAACTTTGATCCACAGGAGAAGAAACACAGAGACAAAGTTTAAAAATCAGCAAAATGAGCAGTCAGCTGCAGAGTGATGAGAATGATGAGATATAAGATCAGATTAAAACATGCCTCCCTTCTATCAGCACCAACATGTTATTTTATCTGATCATTGGCTGCATAAGACAGTCACATTCAAATGTTGACAGTGCAAACACTGACACTCTCATGCAGTCCGCATAATAAAGTCTCCAGCATCATTAACAAAGACTTTAGAGTCATACAGCTGCAGCTTTGACACAATCACCAGGAGAAATGTTTTTTATAAATCACAGATTTGTTGAAACATTTCTGTGTGTTCAGGTTTGGACACTAAATGCCAGAGCCAGTGTTGTGTCAGAAAACGACTGCTTGCCAAAAACGACTGACCCCAACGGGAACGCCCATCGGGGGTGTTACTGGTCTCTCCACAGCAAATGACTGCTCCCGACGGGAACGCCCACTCCTGAGTTACAGGGGCAGTCATTTTTCGGCAAGGCCTCACCAAAAAGTGACTGCCCCTGTAACTCAGGAGTGCAAAGGGTGACACTGACCAAATTCACCGTACATACACCTGTTACCCGCTACTATAACTCCAGAAAATTCTGTGAATATTGCCCTTTGCACTCCTGAGTTACAGGGGCAGTCACTTTTTGGCAAGGCTTTGCCAAAAAGTCACTGCCCCCTGTAACCTTGTCAGGCAGCCTCATGCTTCCTTATCTTACAACAGCAGCAGCAGCATAAACAACAACGACAATAAAAGTATACCACCAAAACTCATCTCATGATTGTTAATTTAAAGACAAGTTGTAGCGTATGACAGAATGACAGCCTACTTCTCAATACAACATATCCTCGCAGTTATGCTGTGGAATGCAGTAACACCCCTGATAGGCGTTCCTGTCGGGAGCAGTCGTTTTTTGGCAAGCAGTCGTTTTCTGGCACAACACCGGCCCTGGGCAGTATAGGCAAATGCTAGGGGCGCCGTCATCCACGGGGGGTACCAAAAACGGGGGAGGAAAAATAATAATGATAATAAAAAAAAATTTAGAATAAATTTTTTAACAGTGCCATTACTACTATTATTTTTGAAACTAGTGCATTGCCCGTAGGAAGCATGTATTCCTGTAGAAAAGTGGGAAGTTAAGTAGCTTTTTCATGGATGGCCAAATGAGGTTGTGTTTGAAGGTGGGACGTCAGGGATATAATTGGCTGTTTTTGACTACTTTTGATTATACCATTATATTTCACCTTAAAAACTATTTACCTTGCCTTGTTTGGTGTCATTATTTTCAGCACTACGGAAGCCCTAAACGGCCATGCATTCATATATTTTATTTCCTCCGTTTTCCCGTGATAACGAGTTATTTTCCTCCGTTTTCTAGAGATAACAGGATAATTTTATCGAGAACTCGTGATAACGAAACTTTGTTTCCCCGAGATAACACACCTTCGGACACACCGTAAGAGCTTGTACCCTTTATCAGCAGGTGCACAGTAAATCATTTCATTACGTTCAGCAAAAACCATGCAGGCACACTTCAAACACGCACACACACGATTCACAGGAACACAGATGTTCTCGGTTCACAGCGAGACACTTTCAAAATAAAAGTCCTGCATTTAGTGTCTAATATGATTAATCAAATAATAACCTGGTTTCAAAGAATATCAGTTAACTTAATGAAAACAAGATGTTCTTATTAACAGTTCACATTAAAGGTCATTTTCAGTCGTTACACTAACCTGACTCATTCACACACACATTCAGACACACAGACACACAGACACACACACACACACACACAAACACACACACACACACACCTTATTATATCCTTATCTCGGGAAAACAAAGTTTCTTTATCTCGAGAAAATTATCTCGTTATCTTGGGAAAACGAAGGAAATTAAATCGTTATCACGAGAAAAAAAAGTTTCGTTATCTCGAGATCTCAAGAAAATTATCTTGTTATCTCGGGAAAACTGAGGAAATTAAATCGTTATCAGGGGAAAACAAAGGATTTACAAAGTTATATGTAACTATTTACATTTAAATGCAGGCAATGCCTCAGGCTCAGGGCTCAGCTCATTCCTGCCTGCTCCACATTCAGCTTCTCCTCCTTGTTTTGACTCACAACACAAAGAAACGACTCCCCTATACACTAAACACACCACACCAAACACTACATAACACACTAACTATACACTCCAAACACGCTATACGTCACAAATCTCTCAGCTCTCTCGTCTCATCTCTGTTGCTGTCTGTATCACCGCCGGCATCCCTCACACAACTTTCCATTCCTCAGCAACCAAACTTGCTGCTTGGACACTTTCGTGACAATGTGCACGTGACTATGGTGGCTATGGCTAGCAATGCTAGTGGAATTTGTCAATCATTTATGAAACAGTTTATTAATGGTATCATTGTAGTCCAAACAAATCGGACGTTGGCAGCAGCCATGTTGAAAGTCTCAGGTCAGTCTGATCCTGATCTGCAGAGATATTTGAGGAACACACACAGACAGACAGACATACAGAGATTCCTTGCTTTTATAGAGAGATTATATAAGTCCACAGCAACTATTTAATAATGGAGAGGCCTTTTTTCTGAGTTCCTGGCTCTTTGCACCGTACCTGCCCTCCCTGCTGAAAAAAACAGCATAAACCAGCACAATTTCCATGCTGGTCTATGCTAGTCTATGCTGGTAAGTGCTGGTTTAGCTGGTGGACCAGCTTCATCATGCAAGGTCCCATTAATTATGCTGGCCTACCAGCATAGTCTTGCTGATGAAGCATCCCAGCACCAGCAATGGAAGTTCCCTGCCCATGCTGTTCAATCAGCATCTTGATTGGTGGATGGCTTATCTTATTGGATTTTAACAAATGTTTGCTCAACATCTGAAAGAAGAAATTATTTTGTGTACATACAAAAGAAAAACATAGAATAGAATAGAATAGAATAGAATAGAATAGCCTTTATTGTCATTGCACTGTGGAGGTACGACAAAATTTAGGGTGCTCCCACAGAGCCACCCATGCACCACAAAAACAGCAAGAAACAAGAAACAGCATACAACAAGACAAAAACAAAACAGGCTAAACGAGTGGTGTTCTCTCATTAAAATAGAGACAAAAATGTGAATTATAATATATATAACAGAATGTAGAAAAAGATATATACACGTGTGTGTGTACATATCTATATGTAGGAACCAGCCATCGTCCTCTGTTTCTCTCACCACAGGAGGTGTGAATGGCATGTCAGTGTCCATCTCACCTCTCACCTACTCCCTGCCATATTGTGGTAGCTTGGATACTGTACTTCCTTTGCCCCCCTTTTCTTTGACACTATGCTGTTGACAAAAACAGCATGTGATCCAGCTATATGCATTTTTCGCCTGCGAGAAAGGACAGTCTGCTGAGTTCTCATGTGGAATCACCAGATAACCTCCTGATTCTGTTCCTTCCCCCGCCTAGAGAGAGTTCTGACCCTTTTATTGCCCTCTCTCTCACACTCTGGCCTTATTAGAGCCTCTCATAACAAACCTATGGACAATCAGGCTCGGAAAGGACTTGATCAATACCTGGGTTACATCAGTGCCTGTCTACGCTTTCACGGACTGTTTACATTCAGTGCCAATTCAATCACTGGAAAACATCAGGTTTATCCTTTGTTACAACTTGCTTGTCACCAAAGGAAAAGCCCACATCTGGCATGTACTATAAAGATGTCATCCCATAAGTTACGACACCCAAACCCGGCAGGGTGTCTTCACATTCATTTTAAAGAAACCAAAAGCCTTGATTTCTCCTGTAATACAAAGAAACATTAGATTACAAACTGATTTTCTTTTTGACAGTTTACCTTTAACTAGCTAAATGAGACCTCAAACATGCTCTGTCTCTCATTTGTGTTGGTTAAAGAAAACTTATGTTAAGAATCACAGGGTTAATGTCAATACTTCGGTGGAGCTAGAGTACCACCTCCTGGTAAGTTTTGGTATAATTTCAAAGGCCAATACTAATGGAATGTTCTATTTTATCATCTATTTCTAAGTATTTAGACGATTTCTTTTAATCTGATACATGTCTTGGAAGTATAAACTGTCAATGTATGAGATATTCTTGAGCCATTAGTGCCTTTAATGATTATGTGCTTGTATTTGTGTTGTATTTTAACCCATAATTTGTCTTTTGCCTATTAGGCAACTTCAATTGTGTTCTTTTATATTTCCATAACAATTGTTAATGTGAGACCATGGTGGATTTCAGCACATAGTCAGTTGCGATTTAAAACTTTATCAAATCATTAGTTTGATTCAACAAGTGAGAAATCGGTAACATGAGCTATGACGTCGCCGGAGGAAACAACGTGACCAGGCCGCCCGAGTCCGCCCTCAGTTCCGCCCCCGGTTAAAACAATAAAAGCCCATGTATCCCGCTGCTCTCTGCTTCTCCTGAAAAACTCTTCTCCTCTCCTGAAAAACTTCTTCGCATTCTTCGCTTGCTTTCGATTGCCACTTTCGTACTTACTTTAATTTTTAGTACGCGCAACTTCTTATTTTTCAAGTTAATTTCCGTACTTTGCCAGATTTTTGAAGTTCTGAGACTTAGTAACCTCCAGAGATTTGAGCCACTTGCGAGATACCTCTCCCGGTGAAGCTCTTTTATTCTGAAAAGATTTTGTCTGTGAAATTCGAGCAAGAACGAAACTGATTCTTTTATTTTTGTGATATTTTGCTCATTGTTAGAGTATCGTACCTAAAGCCAGAGAAACCATTTTTGTTTTCTTGTATTTAGTAACAGAGAAGGATTGTCCGGCCGGCATTTCTCTCCCAGTTATTTTTACGCAAGAAAGTCAATTCAGTATATATTCGGAGCTCCGTAATCACCAATTCTATCGAGACTCTGATAACTCTTAAGCCATTACGAAGTCGGTGCAGTTAAACTGCTCAAGAAGCCGTGAAGAACATATCCACAGCAGAACCGCCTGCAGCGATCTCAAGCGAGACACTTCGCTGGGCAGAGGGAGTTCGGCCCGAGACGGCATCAAATTCCAGCGGTACGGCAGCCGACAGGCCGCAAAGAGCTCAGACGGAATCCCCGCTGTGCCGGTAACACTACGTCACCAGGGGTTGCCTCGCCATCATCCTGTGGCTGGACGGACGCGGCTTCTGCATCTAAACTGACCCAGAGAGCCCGGATTCTGGATCATCTCCCCTCTTCAAACAAAAGTAGGCTAAGAACTCCACACACGACAAGAGTCACATGTGAATGATATCAGAGTTGGTGTTTGTGAAAGCTTCGAATATATATATCATAAATCCAAAACATCTCCCATATAATTCCGTTAGAAATTAATCCCGTACTCGCGAATTAACGGTTCCATGTCAAAATCCACCATTGTCTGAATCCATCCAGTCAATAATTCATTCCAGTCTTCACACTTTCTGTTATTTTGTTACCCGTTTGAATTTACCTCATGTCATTTAATCTGCATTTATTTAGTTAATAAACATATTTAATCTTATGTCGTTGTCTGTGCACGTTTAATTTGAAGTAGGAAATCGATGGGATCGTGGAAAGAATTCACTGCTTCAGAATAGGAACAAATAGACACTGAAATTAAACAAGATTCATTTGAGATTGATTATTTATCTGTCTACCAAACTTGGACAGTTGATATCTTAACTAATTACCTCCGAGATTAGTTTAGAATTCAAATATCGGAGGTGGTGCCCCTGTAAACGAGTGTAAATTAATCGCCAGTGATTAATTATCAAATATTTATCAAAGTAGTGTCTCCTACATATATATCTATCTATAAAGCAAGGAACCTCTGTCTGTCTGTGTGTGTGTGTGTGTGTGTGTGTGTGTGTGTATTCCTCAAATATCTCTGCGGATCAGGATCAGACTGACCTGAGAGTTTCAACATGGCTGCTGCGTGGTTCAAGGGTGTGCTATTTCGCATTTGTTTGGACTGCAATGATAACGTTAATAAATTATTTCAAAAATGCTTTACAGATTCCACGAGCATTGTCCACCGAAGCCACCACAGTCACGTGCGCACCAGAGCCAATCACTGCACACCGTAGCCACGCGCTCACCAGAGCCAATCACTGCAGAGCCTACCGTGACCCCCCACCTTAAGAAACAAGCAGGTTTATACCTGCAGCGGCGCGAGCTGGACCGGGATTTTGCTGGCGGTTCGGTCCCGTTCTGTTCTGTGCATCTAAACTGACTGTTGTGGATTAATGAGACTAAAAGAGTCTGGATCGAGTCTGTTCGGGTCTGAGGAGATCCGGAGACGCAAGGACAACAAAGTGCAATCAGATCTGTGGATGTTCGTGTGTAGCTAGCTGCTAGCCGCTAGCTGCTATCCGCTAGCTACACAGCCCACCTCCCGTTCGAGTTGATGGACCGGACTCACCGGCACGTCCAAAACCGGACTTAGGGTAAATAATGTCCGCCACGCTTTTTCGCAAACATTGCCGTCACGTTTGCTTTATGTCTGGTGCAGGAAGAAACGGTAAAAACGGGATTTTGTCACGAAAGTGTCCAAGCAGCAAGTTTGGTTGTTGAGGAACAGGAAGTTGTGGGAGGGACGTAGGCGGATGATTGACAGGCAACGACGGTCGGGGTATAGACAGCGATATGGAGAGTTGAGAGATTTGTGAAATTTAGCGTTTTTGGAGTGTATAGTTAGTGTGTTATGTAGTGTTTAGTGTAGTGAGTTTAGTGTGTAGTGGAGACGGTTTTTTGTTTAATGAGTCAAAACAATTAGGAGACCGCTGAATGAGCATTGTCTGCATTTGAATGTAAATAGTTACATGTAACTTTGTACATTTTTAAAATGTATGCACATCTAATATAAACAATTTATATTTGCATTATAAGTAATAAAAAATGGTTTGTAAACATATTTGTGGTTTTCACAGAAAAAAAATCAAACTTTTGCTACTCGAATTTCATGTTTTTTTTTTTGTGATTTTAGGTCCATTGTGTTAATACAGTATGTCAAAATAAAAAAATAACTCTACAGTCACATGTGAGGTTGTGCTAAAAAAATAATGACACCAAGTAAATCGTTTTTAATAGTCAAAAACGGCCAATTATACCCTGGAATATCGGATTTCACAACAAACCTAAATATCCCTGACGTCCCACCTTCAAACACAGCCTCATTTGGCCATCCATGAAAAAGCTGCTTAACCTCCCATTTTTCTATAGGAATACATTTTTCTTACGGGCACTGCACTAGTATATATATATTTACATGTGTGTGTGTGTGTGTGTGTGTGTGTGTACATAAAATCTAGTAAAAAAGTTAAAATCTTAAAGTGTCTGTAGTTATTGCGGGAGTACTGGTAGGGGGACCCCAAGACCAAGAGAGAGATTTACTGATACTGTAGCAGAACCACAAGGTCCAAAGGACTGAAACTAACATGCAGTGGTCACATATACTTCTCTTCTCTTCTCTCTTTAGATGCACTTTTAACATATTTCACCAGCATCCCAGTGACACAGCATCAGGTGCTCCTGTCCCTCTACCTCAGCACAACAGAGTGACACAGCATCAGGACTAAATGCTGCACCAACAGATGCTGACTGGACATCTCTTCTAACTGACACAGTAAGATGAGAATTAGTTCATAGAGGACCAGTTCAAATAAAAAACAGTCAATAAAAATCAAAAGAAGCTGGCTGACATCAGGCGAGCAATACACTTGATAGACACTATGAGCAGAAGTAACACGAAGTCCTTAGCAATTAGCTTTGATGCAGAGGAAGCTTTCAACTCCATGCAGTGGGAACTTTTATATTTGGTTCTACAACACTTTGGCTTTAATGCTACAGTTATAAGATGTCTTAAATCAATATATAATTCACCAGTGGCCTGGATTAAAATAAGTGGTAGTCTTTCAGGCACAATTTCTTTGGAACATGGGATGCCGGCAGTGCTGTCCACTGAGCCCCATCCTGTTTGCTCTATTTATAGAGCCAGTTCACTAGCAAGGACCACACCATCAACGAGATGCGTTTAAGGATTTATTAGTGACAAAGGAAAACGAAGTGTCGAAGATCTTGGTTCTTTTGAGCTCTTCGAGTGCGTTGTGGGGATTCTTGTAGAGAATCCGCCGCCGCTCCCGGGCAGCGACGGACCCCCTCCTGGACCTACGAAGGAGAGGAGAGAAAGAAGAAACAGACAGAGAGAAATGGGGTGGGGGGGGAGGGGTGCAGAATACGAGAGCGAAGCAGATGAGAGGGTCAGGTGGTTATTTATAGAAATGCGGAAGTTGGCGCTGTTGAGGTGTGGTCCTGCTCCTGAAACTTCGCCAATTAAGCTTCAATTCACTAGCAAGGACCACACCATCAACGAGATGCGTTTAAGGATTTATTAGTGATAAAGGAAAACGAAGTGTCGAAGATCTTGGTTCTTTTGAGCTCTTCAAGTGCGTTGTGGGGATTCTTGTAGAGAATCCGCCGCCGCTCCCGGGCAGCGACGGACCCCCAAAAACCTCCAATTACTTGAGAAGAGATTGAGCGGATCTGAGATCTTTGAGATCTGAACAGATGTAACGGTGGTACGTTTGGGAGGACCAGCGGCCTATGAGATGTATGAAGTGTTCTGGGAAGCCATTACAGGAGGCTGAAGTGGCAGCTCCGATTCTGAAGGAGTGCCCAGAGTAGTTGTCGGGCAAAATACCAGACAATGAGAGCACCCGGCGAAAGTGATGGTGGAACCAGAATCGAGTAGCCACTTGGCTGGATTCGGAGATGAAAAGAGGATCTGTCGTTGTTGTGAGATTTACGGAATTGCAAGAAATTTGCGAGGGTTTCGAAGGGATTCAGTGGTGATTGGACCTTGAAGAAGAAGACGGGTGTAGGCGGACCAAATTGATTGGTTTTGATTTGCTTTAAGTGGAACACCATAGTGTCGTCTGAAAAGCGAGACAAGTCAGAAATGCAAGCATGACGGCTTGAGTCGAAGTGAATGGTTGAGGAGGTGAATTCGGAGCATCTGAGGAAGCCAAAAGGCAAGCAAGAACATGGCTTCCAGGGTTTGGGCGACTTGAGGAGTGCCGTACCCGGAACGGATTGTGTGGAGGCAGATTAACGGCAAGTTGGCATTAGGAGGAAGACGGCGAGGGCTTAACGAACTGTTAACGAACAGCCGGTTATTGTCTTGGAAAGAAGCTGATACCGCTAAGGTAAGCTTGGTGGTGCGTGATTTGTCATGAGGAATGGGCGTAAGTACTGAAAGAAGTCGTGGTGATGAGATCGAATGACGGTAAGGTTGTGTTGTATTGGTCGTGAAAGTAATGGAAGCTTTCCAAGCTGTCCAGTAGGAAGAGAGGGTCGAGGGTGATAGGCTGTTGATGGTGGAGCTCTGGTAGTCGCTTATCAGGGGTATAAGCGCAGGATTTACGAGTTGAATGTCGAAGCCCAACTGGCGTAGGGAAGGTATCTTCGTGAGGTGCCAAGCTTCTGAACTTCTGGCATTCATTAGCGAGCTTCGGGGGCGATTCTGCCACAAGCCATCTTCCTTTGTAGAAACCCCCAAAACCGGCCTAAGGAGCAGCATCGCTGTACAGATGGATGTCATGTGGGTTAGTTGGTTGGTCATCGTAAAAGAAAGTGATTCCGTTCCAATTGGTGATAGGGTTGAGTCACGGACAGATTTCAGCAAGGCTCGAGCTATCCAGGGAGATGGAGGTCAAGAGTGATGGGACGGAAGGGACAGAAGTTGACGTTTGGTGCGGTGCTGGGCGCAGAAGAAGGTTCGGCTGAGCTTTCCGACCGGGAATGAAGTCTAAAACTTGTTAGTGTCAAGAATGATTCCGAGAAACTCAAGGGATGTGGAGGGGCCCTCTGTTTTCTCTGCGACGATGGGACCCCGAGGTTGGAGAAGACTGAAGTCAGGGTAATCAGGCCGGAAGCGGGTGGCGATGTGGTGGGGGGGAAATTGTTAGACTGGATCCAGCTGAGGGCTTCAGGTGGGGTGTCCAAGAGTTTAGGCTGCTTTGCGACCAAAGGTGAGCCTAACGGCGAAGTAATATATACCACGCCAATGGATGCTGAAGAAACGGCAGAAGTCGGGGTGAATAGGGAGGACTTTAAGAGCACTGGTCTGTTCCTGGACCTTCCTTAACTTCCTTAGCGAGCGTGCGGTCAACTGAATCTGGCTCGGTTATGGTCGACTGAAGATTTTTGATTTCAAAAGAGATAGATGATTGTGTGGAGTCCGGGGTGAAGACCTTCTTCAAGTCCTTTATGAGAAACTAGCTTTGGCGAGGTAGGTTGTACGGGCATTCGGGGTGGGCGTGGCCCCCGCTGCAGAAGGAGTAAACGTGGAGGAAGCGGCACTGGGACACGGTGCATCCGGTACTGTTGAAGCCGTTGCAAATCGAACAACCTCCTTGGTGCATGCGGGCCTGCCTTTCTTATATACGCCGTTGATTACGGGAAGATGACAGAAGGGGTAGATGACATCTGTTCTGGGGGTATGGGTGCTGGTGGAGCTGCCGACAACAGGCGAGAGAAGGCTGAAGATCTCGTTTGGTTTTTTGTGCGGCCCAGTGTGGGTAGCTGTGTATAAGTGAAATTAGTGGTTGCCTGTTGAGGGGGAAGAACGGGTGCCGGCATCCCGGTGCTGACGACCCCAGCCGACATGAGCTGCTGGGACTGATGGAGCTGGGAGATGGAAGCTCCCTGCATCCCGGCATAGGGTGCTGGCGCCCGGTGCCAGGAGCCCCGGTTGAAGCGAGGTGCTGTGGTTGCTGGAATTAGGCGGCAGAGGGCACTGGCATCTTGGTGCCAGGAGACTTGGTTGGAGCGAGGTGCTGTTGTTGATGGAAACAGGAAGCAGAGGGCGCTGGCATCCCGGTGCCAGGAGCCCTGGTTGAAGCAATCTGCTGTGGTTGCTGGAAATAGGCGCCAGAGGGCACTGGCATCTCGGTGCCAGGAGCCCCGGTTGAAGCGAGCAGCTGTGGTTGCTTGAAACAGGAAGCAGGGGGTGCTGGCATCTCGGTGCCAGGAGCCCCAGTTGAAGCGAGCTGCTGTGGTTGCTTGAAACGGGAAGCAGGGGGTGCTGACATCTCGGTGCCGGGAGCCCCGGTTGATCAAGCTGCTGTGGTTGCTTGAAATGGGAAGCAGGGGGTGCTGTCATCTCGGTGCTGGGAGCCCCGGTTGATCAAGCTGCTGTGGTTGCTGGAAACAGGAAGCAGAGGGCTCTGGCATCTCGGTGCCAGGATCAGAATCAGAATCAGAATCCTTTAATGTCCCGCAGACGGGGGAATTTGTTTCTCGCAGCAGCAGAATATTACGAGAATAGAGCAATAGCAAAAGTTGATAATAGAATAGACACTATAATTAAAAAGGGGAAGAAAATGGAATGGAATCAACGTATATGCATATTTACATGATGTAGTGCAAGAATGGACAGTAATTTTTAATATACAGACCGGAGCGGTTGAAGCGAGCTGCTGTGGTTGCTGGAAACAGGAAGCAGACGGCGCTGGCATCTCGGTGCCAGGAGCCCTGGTTGAAGCGAGCTGCTGTGGTTGCTGGAAACAGGAAGCAGGGGGCGCTGGCATCTCGGTGCCAGGAGCCCCGGTTGAAGCGAGCTGCTGTGATTGCTGGACACGGGAAGCAGAGGGCGCTGGCATCCCGGTGCCAAGAGCCTCCGCTGAAACAGGCTGCTGTGGTTGTTAGCAGTGGGCTGTAGGGGGCACTGGCATCCCTGTGCCAGGAGCCTCCGCAAAGTTTAGCTGCGGTGATGGCCGGAACTGGATGGCGGTGGGCACTGTGGCGTTTGCCCTTGAGGTTGTAGGTTGCTGTAGCTGATGATGATAATCCTGATAGAAGTTGGAGGGTCCTGGAATCTATCTGGGCGCTCCCTCTGGAGTGTAGTGATGCGAGAAGTGATGGCGGAAACTCTGGAGTTGTTTTATCTGGCAGAGGATCTCTGTCTCTGCTTTTGCTGCTGCTCTTTGTTTTCTTTGGGCTTTGTCATTTGATTGTACTGTCCCTTTAACAAGAGCGTAGACGTCACTGCCTGTAGGGCTGTGCGTGATGACGTCACCTGGAAGCGATCAGGTGTTAACGGAACGAACGGCCATGAGTTTATTTATTTATTTTTCGAAGATTGGCTGTTGTGGTGGCTAGAACTGGATGGCAGTGGGCACCATGACGTTGCCCTAGATGTTGTAGGTTGCTAGTGTCGATGATGAAAATCCTGATGGGGATTGGAAGGTCCTGAAATCCATCTGGGCACTCCCTTTGGAGTGGAGTGATGACGAGAGGTGGTAGCAGAAACTCTAGAGTCATTTGATCTGGCTGAGGATCTCTGTCTCCACTTTTGCTGCTGCACTTTCTGTTGTCTATGAGCTTTCTGCTGTCTTTGGGCTGTAGTATTTAATTGTACTGTCCCTTTTAACAGGAGCATCGACGTCGCGGTGTGTTGCGTGCGCGTGATGACGTCACCCGGAAGAGAGCTGGTGTTGACGGAAGAAGCACACATGCGTGTGGAGAAAGTTTGGCTTTATAGTCCGTTCGGTTAAACAGAATTCATTTGTCGTTTAAAGTTTTCTGGGGAGCGGCTACTGTCCAATCGGTGACTGTAGAAGATGAAAGCCGGTCGGGGGAACTCACCGGAGCGTGGAGACGTTGTGACCGGCGAGTTGTTCGGCCGGTGTTGGCGGAACGATGGCGGGAGGCTTCGCTTCTTGGAGGTGAAGGAGTCGGCGAACTGTGGCGAACTGCAGCGACGGTGACTTTCTGTTCTGGAAATTCCTCGTCCTCTCTTTGCTGCGGAAGGAGGTGGGCTGGGAGACACGGGAGAGTCGTCGGGCGAACTATGATAATCTTGGATGTTGAGGAGAGATGAACCAGGCGGGAGACGAACCATGGATGAGACGAAGTTGGTGCTCTTCGGACCCGCTCGCGTCCTAGCCGGCTGTTGGGCCACTGGAATCGGGTCCTCGGGTACGGAGGTGACGGGAGAGTAGTCGGCTTCAGATGAATGGTGATCCTCATCTCGTCTGAAAGATTGTCCGACGGGAATAGTGATACGAAGTCCATGATGAGGTGAGTAGAGCCTGATGTTGCTCGTACAAAAGTTTGGATGCGAGAGCGCAGAATACGAGAGCGAAGCAGATGAGAGGGTCAGGTGGTTATTTATAGAAATGCGGAATTTGGCGCTGTTGAGGTGTGGTCCTGCTCCTGAAACTTCGCCAATTAAGCTTCAAAATCAGAATCAGAATCAGAAATCCTTTAATGTCCCGCAGACGGGGAAATTTGTTTGTTTGTTATTTGCTCAGGAAATTAGGGAAGACCCGGAAATTATGAGAATTCCATTTAAGGGAAGGGAATACAAGACATGTTTATATGCAGACAATATTCTGTTGACTTTGTGTGACCCTGATACCAGTCTCCCTAAGCTAATGTCCTGCCTTGACCAATATGGTTTCTATTCGGGATAAAAACTGAACATACCCACTGAGCAAGCAACGTCTATGGATGTCCAAGACAAGTTGAAATCACGTCAGTCGGTCCAGGCCATGATCTGGACGTCCATATCGCAGCCAGAATTAGTTGATAATTGACACTGCGATTATAGTCCAGTCTGACCTGGTTCAGGACATCCATAGACAACAAAACCGAGCTGCAAATAGACGTTCTGCTACACCATGATCTGGACGTACATATCACAGCCAGAATTAGTTGATGAAATTGTCCTGTCAGCTGTTGCATCAGCATATGATAAGCTCATGATGATCATGATGATCATGATGATCATACACATGCACACGCACACACACACACACACACACACACACACAGGACAATCAGTGAGTGTGTGAGCTGATGGTCTCCTTTAACCCCTTAAGATACACCATTCCAACATAGGAACACCCTTGTTTTTGGACGGAAACCAAAACCTGTGTTCCAACCTCTGTAACTCTGTCAGTATGTCATAGAATCACACTTACACTTCTAGAAAAAACTTGAGGGTGTTACCTTTCCAATGGTACCAAGCACATCCCTGAGTCTCAATGTGGGAGCTGTCAGGCTTTTTAATCGGTATGTCATTTTGGAAAAAGAACCTTAAAATGCTCCTCCTTGAACCGGCACCTTATTGTGGTGGAGGGTTTTGAGCACCCGAATGATTCTAGGAGCTATGTTGTCCGGGGCTTAATGCCCCTGGATGGGTCTCCCAAGGCAAACAGGTCCTAGGTGACGGGTCAGACTAAGATCGGTTCACTTGCCCCTAATGACAGAAAGAACAACAAGGACGTGCACGTCGCCCGGTCCTGCGTCACTGGGGCCCCACCCTGGAGCCAGGCCTGGGGTTGGGGCTCGCAGGCGAGCGCCTGGTGGCCAAACGAGCAACGTGGGCCCACCCTCCCGTGGGCTCACCACTCGCGGGAGGGTTCAGAAGGGGCCGGTGCAGTGGGCTATGGGTGGCAGACGTGGGCGGGGGCCCCGGCGGCCCAATCCCCGGATGGTGACTCTAGCCATGGGGACATGGAATGTCACCTCGCTGGGGGGGGAAAGAGCCTGAGCCAGTGCGGGAGGTTGAGCGGTACCGGCTAGAAATAGTCGGGCTCACCTCCACGCACAGTCTGGGCTCTGGAACCCAACTCCTTGAGAGAGGCTGGACTCTCTTCTACTCGCGGTGAGAGGCAGCGAGCTGGTGTGCTTATAGCCCCCCAGCTCAGCCGCCATGTGTTGGAGTTCTCCCCGGTGAACGAGAGGGTCGTTTCCCTGCGCCTTCGGGTCAGGGATAGGGCTCTCACCGTTGTCTCGGCTTATGGGCCGAACAGCATTGCAGAGTACCCGGCCTTCTTGGAGTCCCTGGGAGGGGTACTGGAGAGTGCTCCAACCGGGGACTCCGTCGTTCTCCTGGGGGACTTCAACGCCCACGTGGGCAGCGACGGTGTTACCTGGAGGGGTGTGATTGGGAGGAACGGCCTCCCCGATCTGAACCCGAGTGGTGTTTTGTTACTGGACTTCTGTGCTAGTCAAAGTTTGTCCATAATGAACACCATGTTCAAGCATAAGGGTGTCCATATGTGCACGTGGCACCAGGACACCCTAGGCCGGAGATCAATGATCGACTTTGTAGTCGTGTCATCTGACCTCCTGCCGTATGTCTTGGACACTCGGGTGAAGAGAGGGGCTGAGCTGTCAACTGATCACCACCTGGTGGTGAGTTGGATCCGCTGGCGGGGGAGGAAGCTGGACAGACCTGGCAGGCCCAAACGTATCGTGAGGGTCTGCTGGGAACGTCTGGCAGAAACCTCTGCCAGGGAGATCTTTAACTCCCACCTCCGGGAGAGCTTTGACCAGATCTCAAGGGAGGCTGGGGACATTGAGTCTGAATGGACCATGTTCTCCACTACCATTGTTGACGCGGCTGTCTGGAGCTGTGGCCGTAAGGTCTCCGGTGCCTGTCACGGCGGCAATCCCCGAACACGGTGGTGGACCCCGGAAGTAAGGGTTGCTGTCAAGCTGAAGAAGGAGTCCTACTGAGCCTGGCTGGCCCAGGGGAATCCTGAGGCAGCTGACGGGGTACCGGCAGGCCAAGTGTGCGGCAGCACGGGCAGTCTCGGAAGCAAAAACTCGGGTCTGGGAAGAGTTCGGGGAGGCCATGGAGGAGGACTACCGGTCGGCCTTGAAGAAATTCTGGCAAACCATCTGGCGCCTCAGGAGGGGGAAGCAGTCCTCCACCGACACTGTTTACAGTGGAGGTGGGGAGCTGTTGACCTCGACTGGGGACATCGTCGGGCGGTGGAAGGGATACTTCGAGGATCTCCTCAATCCCACTGACATGCCTTCCATAGAGGAAGCAGAGGCTGGGGACTCAGAGGTTGACCCATCCATTACCCAAGCCGAAGTCACTGAGGTAGTGGGAAGCTCCTCGGTGGCAAAGCACCGGGGGTGGATGAGATCCGCCCTGAGTACCTCAAGTCTTTGGATGTTGTGGGGCTGTCTTGGCTGACACGTCTCTGCAGCATCACGTGGCAGTCGGGGACAGTGCCTCTGGACTGGCAGACCGGGGTGGTGGTCCCCCTATTTAAAAAGGGGGACCGGAGGGTGTGTTCCAACTATCGGGGGATCACACTCCTCAGCCTTCCTGGGAAAGTCTATTCAAGGGTACTGGAGAGGAGAATTTGGCCGATAATCGAACCTCGGTTTCAGGAGGAACAATGCAGTTTTCATCCTGGCCGTGGAACACTGGACCAGCTTTATACCCTCCGCAGGGTGCTCGAGGGTTCATGGGAGTTTGCCCAACCAGTCCACATGTGTTTTGTGGACTTGGAGAAGGCATTCGACCGGTCGGAGGCCCTCTGTTAAGGGCTGTACGGTCCCTGTACGACCAGAGCAGGAGCTTGGTTCGCATTGCCGGCAGTAAGTCAGACCTGTTCCCAGTGCATGTTGGACTCCGGCAGGGCTGCCCTTTGTCACCGGTTCTGTTCATTATTTTTATGGACAGAATTTCTAGTCGCATCCACTGGATCTCATCTCTGCTTTTCGCGGATGATGTGGTCTTGTTGGCTCCTTCGAGCCAGGACCTCCAGCATGTCCTGGGGCGGTTTGCAGCCGAGTGTGAAGCGGCTGGGATGAGAATCAGCACCTCCAAATCCGAGGCCATGGTTCTCGACCGGAAAAAGGTGGCTTGCTCCCTCCAGGTGGGAGGAGAGTTCCTGCCTCAAGTGGAGGAGTTTAAGTATCTTGGGGTCTTGTTCACGAGTGAGGGAAGGATGGAGCGTGAGATTGACAGGCGGATCGGTGCAGCAGCCGCAGTAATGCAGTCGTTGTATCGGTCTGTCATGGTAAAGAGAGATTTACTCTCGATTTACCAGTCAATCTACGTTCCGACCCTCACCTATGGCCATGAACTGCAGTAATGCAGTCGTTGTATCGGTCTGTTGTGGTAAAGAGAGATTTACTCTCGATTCACCAGTCAATCTACGTTCCGACCCTCACCTATGGCCATGAACTTTGGGTCATGACCGAAAGAATAAGATCCCGGATACAAGCGGCCGAAATGAGTTTCCTCCGCAGGGTGGCAGGGCGCTCCCTTAGAGATAGGGTGAAGAGCTCTGTCACCCGGGAGGAGCTCGGAGTAGAGCCGCTGCTCCTCCACATCGAGAGGAGCCAGCTGAGGTGGCTCGGGCATCTGTTTCAGATGACGCCGGGACACCTCCCTCGGGAGGTGTTCCTGGCATGTCCCGCCGGGAGGAGACCCCGAGGAAGACCCAGGACACGCTGGTGTGACTATGTCACTCAGCTGGCCTGGGAACGCCTTGGGATCCTCCCAGAAGAGCTGGAGGCAGTGTCCGGGGAGAGGGAAGTCTGGGTGTCCCTGCTCAGGCAGCTGCCCCCGCGACCCGGCCCTGGATAAGCGGACGATAATGGATGGATGGATGAACCTTAAAATGGGGGCGTTCATCAAGAGGTTAACCCGGCTCCTCCTGTAATCATGTGACATTATAAACATACAGGCTTTACTTGTCTTATGTGTTAATGGGCCAAGGTTGGCCCGGGTGAGACTTTATGATGTCCCTCTCAGGTGACCATGTCGTGTCCTTATACAGTTTGACCTCAACAACATGCTGAAAAAAAAGGACAACCAAAACATACTTATTAATCAAATAAAGGAGGGGCACGTCTTTTTGACGTATTTTGGACCACTTTTTGCTCATTGGGTAGAGAAAACTCAAACTCTCTCAATTACTTGCCTCAGAAAAAACATATGTAAAACCTTTCAATTTAAAAGGAAAACTAGAACAATGAAATATGTAGGTGTTAATATCCCCAAGACTTTTGGGTAACCCTTTCTTTTACAGGCACCTAATTACCAGGTATTTACCTGGTAAATTCATGGTAACACAAAAGTGTTACTAGGTAATTACCAATGGTAATAAGAAAGGAAATACATTGAAACTATGGCCAAAATACTGGGTATTTACCTGGTAACTATATGGTAAATCATAGTGTGTTATTGCATACACTATGATGTGCAGGTAGCTACAGTCCCCTAATTACTAGCTATTTACCCAGTAAATATATGGTGACAAAAATGTGTTACTAGGTATTAACCACTGTAATAAGAAGGTAAGTACAATGAAACCATGGCCAAAATACTGGGTATTTAACCAGTAAATTATAAAGCGTTATTGGTAATAACTACTGGTAATAACTACTGGTAATAAGTGGGTAAATACAGTAAATCTACGGCTGAAATACTAGTTATTAATCTGGTAAATTATATTTTGGTTTTGGGTAATTCCCACTGTAAATACTAGGTAAGTACAGATAAAGTATATCTGAAATACTAGGAATTTATCTGGTAAATTATATCGTGTTATTGGGAGAATACCACTGGTAATAAGCAGGTAAGTATTTCCCTGTTATATGTATGTTAAATTAAGATTGATTGATACCTACCCTTTGCCATTGAATAAGCACACACTTAGGTTCTTATGTAGGTTCTGATATATTACTATGTAATACATGATCATTTACTCAGTAAGTAAAGTAAAACTGTACTGTAAAATGAAGCCTTGCTTGTTTCAATGATATCACTGTGTTCTTACTAAACTCTTTGTAATAGAATATTCCATTGTCTATGCAGTTAAATTAATTTGTACCATTCACGTTCCATGACATCACTAAGTAAAATGTGAGAAATTACCCAGTTATTAAGATGAAAATGCACTGTAAAAGGAAGCCTTGCTTGTTTCCATTGTATTAACAGGCTCTTGCTATACAATTTGTAGTAGATTACTCCCTTTTTCATGCAATCAACAAAAACTTGAACCACATATGTTCCTGGACATTATCAAGTAAAACATGTCAAATTATCCAGTAAGTAAGATGAAAATGCACTGTAAAAGGAAGCCTTGCTTGTTTCCATTCTATTAATAGGCTTTTGTCATATAATTTGTAATAGATTATGCCCTTTTCCATGCAAAGAACACAAACTTGAACCTTAAAAGTTCCACAACATGGGACTTCCGGTGGGCTTAGACCAAGATGGCGGCGTGATTTGATTGCTCCACACAGCCTCATAGAATTTAATATAATTCCCCGAGTTACATTTACTAGTTCAACAGTAATCATGTCAAAACCCGCGTCGAATAAGGAGAGCGATATCTTCAGGCGTGCAAGAAGTTCACAAAAGCAGAAAAGTGAGCCAACTATCGGGAACGAGGAGCAGGCTAGTATGGACCAAGCTAGCATAACAGCCATATTAACAGAGCTACAGTCACTCCGGGCGGAGTTCAGTGGATTTGGCTCCAAATTGGACGGAATAGACGGACGGCTCTGCAAGATGGCTAACTCCGTTGAGGCTCTAGAAAATAACATGAATGAGGTGAAGCGGGACGTGGCATCCAATATTGCACGGATGGAGGAAGCCGAAACACGCATCATGTCAACAGAAGAGAAGTTGGAGACCAGCATGGCGGAGTTCAGTAAAGCTTCAGAACGGATCATATACCTTGAATCCAAAGTCGAAGACATGGAAAATCGCAGTCGGAGAAAGAATTTACGTATGTTTGGACTCAGAGAGGGAGAAGAGGGAAGCCGACAACTGTTGGATTACGTGCAAGAGATGTTGCCGAGCTGGCTGGGTACAGATAAATCCATCGCATTGGAAAGGGCTCACCGTACGCTGGGCCCGGCAAAACCGAACCAAGACAGAGCAGTCCTCATACGTTTTCTTAAGTTCCAGGACCGGGAATTTGTTTTCCGCAGCTCCAAAGTTCGTGACATCAAGCACAATGGAAACAAACTCTCCTTCGCCCAGGACTTCTCCGCTGAGACGATGAGGCAGAGACGTGAATTCAATGCTGTCAAGAAGCTGTTGATCGATGCCGGCTCCTTCCGAGGGTTTCAACAAAATCCATGCAGAATAAGGGTACTCCATAATGGTAAGATTCACCTCTTTTCGTCGCCGGAGGATGCGGAGAAATTTCATCGCGGACTCTGAAGTGACTGCATGGGTTTGTTTACAAACAGAGAATCAGCTGATGCCTGTTTAAGTTGCAGTGCACTAAATAATGTCGAAGAGGTTGGTACTCTCGTGTTCGCGAGTGGATAATAGATATGGTGCACGATGGTATAATAATTTAATTTGATTTAACCCAATTATTTCCACAAATTAAGATTCGATTTTAAAATATATTACATGTCGGGTTAATCAGCTGGTGTGTTCTGTGTTCTGGTCATTACTGTAAAGGTTGAAGAAAAGGACTTGAGAAGTTTGGACTATATGTTCTGTCCAATGTTATGTTAAATATTGTATAAAAGGCCTAGAAGTTTTATGTTTACTGTTACTTGCCTGAGGCTTAAGTTCAACAAATGCATGACAATTCTGGGCACAATGCTTGAAAGGAAAGTGCTATTTTGAATTCATTTTTATTTATGTATTTTACTTATTTTTAAGAAAAAAGGAAAGGTTTTAGTTAATTTCTTTTAACTACAGAATAAAGAAAGAACTGATTTTGTTGTCTGTTTACTATCATTGTTATTATTAAGTAACTCTGCTCTTGTTGGTGGACATGTTCAGTTGCAATAGCCATTCAGTTAGGGGTATTATTTTGTGATTTTTCCGACTACGTGGTTTGTGGACATCATTCATGGTCTGCCTGGGATGGGTTTACTGGTGAAGCTGCTCCTCAGTTATGTGGATCAGCATTAAGTCCTACGACTGTTACAGGTTTTGGAGGGAGATGAAGGAGAGGAGGGTTTAGGGGTTCACGTTGTTGTGGGAGGATGTTGTTAGAGTCTTCCAAGTATGTGTATATGTTTGTTTGTTTTGTTTCTTTTCTTTTTTTTTTTGCAGCAGCCTCGTTTTTCTCTTTTCTTTTGTATAAATACATATGTATCATGACTAACTCCTCTAACATAAAGATAACGAGTTGGAATGTCAGGGGGCTTAGGAAAATAACAAAATTAAAACAAGTTATGAGTAGGATTAGACATCTCAAGTCTAAAATCATATTTTTGCAGGAAACCCACCTGACATTTGCAGACTTAAAGCGAGTACAGAGCAGATGGCCTGGCCAAGTAATACATGCATGCTATAATACCATTACAGATACCATTGCAGATTGTTAAAACTATTCAAGATCCAGGTGGAAGATATGTTATCGTCCAATGCAATATCCTATCAATGACATGGAACTTAGTGAGTATCTATGGTCCCAATGAAGATAACCCCAGTTTCTTTAAGAATATCTTTCTTGAATTGTCTACTATGAACGGATTTTTTCTCTTAGGGGGGGACTTCAATTGTGCTTTAAATCCAACAAAAGATCGTTCGACGGGCCGTGACACGGGTAAAACTCAAACTAGAGAATCACTGAAGCAGTTTATAGAGGACCTTAATCTAGTGGATGTTTGGAGAGAACGGAATCTTGATAAAAAGCATTATTCCTGTTATTCAAGTACATTTAAATCACATTCCCGTATCGATTATTTCATTGTTTCTAGAGAACTCTTACCAAAGATTAGCGAATGTTGGTATAATGGTATTGTGATAAGTGACCATGCGGCTGTATCACTTAAAATCCAAACCAACAAAATTGTCCACAGCCCACCTAATTGGAGATTCCAGGCAAGATGGCTGCAAGACCAAGTTTTTGTGGATACTATTGGTTCTAAAATTAACAGCTTCTTTGCACTAAATACTGATGAAACTAGTGCTTGTATCAGATGGGAAGCATTTAAAGCATTTATCAGGGGAGAGATTATTAGTTATACCAGCTATAAAACAAAACATTACAAAATGGAAATGGGAAATTTGGAAAATCAAATAGAAATATTGGAAAATGACGTATATGCAAAAGATGACCCTCTTAAACAAAATGAATTGATTATATTGAGATCTAAATATAATAAAATGTCCACAGATGAAAGCGCCAAAAGTTTAATGTGGTTGAAACAAGGTTATCATGATCAAGGAGAGAAGGCTGGAAAACTTTTAGCCTGGAGAATAAAAAAACAACAAACTGATCGAGCAATTAATAGTATTAGGACACCACAAGGGACCCTAACAATTGACCCGCTAGAAATAAATACATGTTTCAGAGATTTTTACGAATCCCTATATAAATCAGAATGCAACCAAGCCTTGGATGCACAGGAAACGTTTCTTGATCAGCTTCAGTTTCAGTCATTATCTGATGACGTAAAAATTGAGTTGGATAGGAGTATTACAACTGAGGAGCTGTCAGAAACAATCCAAAATATGAATAGCGGTAAGGCACCTGGGCCTGATGGCTTGCCTATAGAATTTTATAAAGCATTTAAAAATAAATTGGTAGGGCCGCTTCTAAATATGTTTAAAGAATGCTTCCAGGAAGGAACTCTTCCACCCACTATGAGACTAGCTGTGATAACCCTCATCCAAAAACCAGGCAAGCCATCCACAGAGTGCTCGTCATTTAGGCCAATCAGTCTGATGTGTAACGATACTAAAATACTTTGTAAAACGCTAGCAAGAAGATTAGATCCACATCTTCCTAAACTTATACATAACGATCAGAATGGGTTTGTACGAAATCGTCAAGGTTTCCATAACATCAGAAGAGTCCTTAATATATTACATGAAAAAGCTGGTGATAAAGATACAGCGTTACTCTCATTAGATGCCCAACAGGCATTTGACAGAATAGAACGGCGCTATCTTTTTAAATCGCTACCACGATTCGGATTTGGAGAGAGATTCCTTAGATGGATTCATGTTCTCTACACAAATCCAGTGGCAGAGATTCTGACCAATAGTGTTGTCTCAAAACCATTCAACTTACAACGTTCAACCCGACAAGGCTGTCCACTATCACCAATGTTATTTACTTTAGCTATCGAACCTCTCGCTATGGCCATCAGGGTCAATGATGGCCTCGCGGGCATCCAGATTGGTGAACAAGAACATAGGATAGCTTTGTATGCCGATGACGTCATTCTTTTTCTGACCAGGCTTAAGGATAGTATTCCAAATGTAATTACATTAATACAAAAATTTGGAGAGTTCTCTGGATATAAAATAAATTTCTCTAAGTCATCATTATTATTTCTAAATAAAAATGAACGCTTGACACCAATTGTACAGACACCGTTTACAAATGCAGAAAATGGTTTTACTTATTTAGGTGTTAAAATTACACCTGAAATCAAAACTATTGTATCCTCAAATTATGACTCACTAACAGAAAATATAACAAATACATTAAACCGCTTGACAGTGATGCCAATTTCAATGATTGGCCGTGTTAATATAATAAAAATGGATATACTCCCAAAATTCCTGTACCTTTTTCAATCAATCCCACTCCCACTTCCAAAGTGTTTTTTTGATAAAATCAATAACATTTTTGCTAAATTCATTTGGAACAATAAAAAAGCTAGGCTGCGACTGAAGTTGCTTTACTTGCCGTATGAGAGAGGTGGCCTTCGCCTTCCAAATCTGCGCTGGTATTACACGTCTGCTCAATTACACTCTGCCTCGTTTTATTTCAGCTCAGGTATTCCTCCAGCTTGGGTAAATATTGAACAAACAACTGTACCAGAACTACCCCTCAAGCTGTATCTATATTCAGCAGATCTTAAAACATTGAAAAAAAGACAAAGAATCCTTTTCTTAAAAATGTCATTGATATCTGGTATTGTGTACACCAGCATATTGGAGACATCCCTGCCTTATCTCGTTTTTCTCCTATATGGGGAAACAATGACTTTACGCCGGGTAGAGGTGATGGTGGTTTCAAGCTTTGGGCAACCAAGGGTGTGCAATGTGTAGGGAACCTATACAGAAATGGCAAATTACTTACCTTTGAGCAAATATGTAAGGAACATGATATACCAAGAAAACATTTTTTCAAATATTTGCAGCTGAAACATTTTATATCATCAAAAAATAAAGACCTAATGTCTGAGCCACCTTTGACAAATATTGAGAACCTAATCATTACAAATCTGGCTAAAAGGGGTCTAGTATCTTTGTTTTATGGGACCTTGATATCTCATGAAAAGGAATAATCCAAAGACCGCTTAGAAGCATGGAAAGCTGATATTGGGGAGGATATACATGAAGAAGACTGGGAAAAGGCATGTTCAAAGGCACAGCACAATACAATTAATACAAGATTAAAATTGCTACAATATAAATGGCTAATGCGAACTTATATCACCCCAGTAAAATTAAATAAAATCTGTCCTAGTATCCCAGATGTTTGCTGTAAATGTTTAGAGGAAAAAGAAACACTGTTTCATTGTGTTTGGGAATGCTCAAAAATACAATCATTTTGGCAGAGTGTGATGGGGGCCATTTCCCAGATAGTAGGTCAGAATGTTCCCCTGCAAGCCAAGCTCTGCATCCTGGGTATATACCCTAAAACGATGGCCCTCAATACTAAACAATCAGTTTTGATTGACTTTGGGCTTCTCCAGGCTAGAAGACTGATCGCTCTCTTCTGGAAAAATATACAATTGCCCTCTGTAAAGCTATGGTTGAAAGAGGTTGCGACATATCTTGCGTTGGAAAGAATAACATATATTGTAAGAGGGAAAAGAAGAAAGTTTATTAAAGTATGGCAACCTTTTTTGGAATTTTTGGAGGATGAGAATCTTGTAATAACTTGAGATCTTGAGTTACTACTGCTGCTGCTTTTTTCAGTTATTTGTTTTTTTTTTTTTTTTTTTTTTTTTTTTGTGTGTTTTTGTTTTGTGTTTTTGTTTATTAACTTTTGTTACCACTGTGATCTTTTTGATGTATAGTGTATATATATGCATTATCACTATTGCTGTGGTAACGATTATCTGTATGTTTTTTTGTTTTTCTCAAATGTAAAACCAATAAAATATTGTTTAAAAAAAAAAAAAAAAAAAAAAGTTCCACAACATTACTAAGTAAAACATGTCAAATTAACCAGTGAGTAAGATGCAACTGCACTACACAAAAAGGAATGTTTAATACCAAGATATAACAAAGGTACAGTGGAAAGTAACAAGATGTACCAAGTTACCATGAACATTATTAAGTAATATATACTTATTACTGCAGATTTGGCGTTCAAAGAGCAAAGAACAAAAGCCTAACATACACAAAATGTTTCAAAAATGAATTAACTATGACACTCTGCAAAATGGAAAATTGGCTTCAACTCCCTACCAAAGAGAAAAACACAAAACCCTTCCTAACATCATAATATCTTGTCTACTACTGAGTAGTGCGAACCCTCACTTTCTAAATTTACATTTTAAGGGGTAGCAGCTCAGACTTTTTTTTCATTTGTTTAATTTTTTCTTCAAGCGGTTTGTTATCCTCCAGGAAGGTCTTGCAGGTTTTGGCGTAGTTTCCTACAGTGTCCTCCTCAGTGAACTCTGGCAGCAGCCTGAAATCTTCACCCTCTGCAGCAATCCACACCTCTGCAATGATTGCCGTTAGGGCGATTGTGTTCCTGTCCGCGCTCGGCGATTCACAGCTGAGGCTGATGCTCCTTGTACACCAAAATTCTTTTAACCCTCTGGCCTTGTTCGTTTTTACTACCCTCTCAGCTTGTTCGAGGCCAAAAATGGCCACCAACAGATTGAGTCTGTAATTTTGGGGATTATGTATGTTTTTTGCTGCTTTTACTGCATAAAATGTTTAATTAATATCAGTTCTTGTCATAAGTACAAAAAATGTATTCATTTTTAATTTTTTAACCCCTCAAATGCCAATTTGTTTGCGCAATACGCTTGTTGGAAAACTACCACAAAAATGATCACTGCCTATCTTCTCAGTGCTACCAGTTTTTCTTGTATTATCAATAACACAGTCTGAGGTATGTAACTGATTAACAATAACATTGATTAGTATGCATTGTTATTTTTGTGCAGGGAAGGCAAAGTAGATAAAACTCCCTCTCAGCTTGTTCGTGGCCAAAAGTGTCCACCTCTTGTTTACATTTCCAAAATGCTATAAAACTAATATATATATATAAAAAATTCAATTTTTTTTTTTTTTACCAGTTTTTTTAAATTTGCATCAGTCCTGGTCATGACAACTAAAATTTCATTCAAATTCTGAATTTTAACCCTTTAAGTGCCTATTAGATAACATAATGCTGATGATTTATAAGGGAGAATAGCATTAAATCACCATGTTTTTAAAAAAAAATAATAAATGCTACATGCTTTTAATCAATTCCAGAATTTTAACTGGGTGGTTTTCCCATGTAAATCTCCATGCTCCAGGCATAAGAGGTTGCCACATCACAGGTGAACCAGATTTTAATGCCATACTTTGCATTACTTTGTTGGGGATGTATTGTAGATGTCAGTGGTGTGCATGGGGGGGGGGGCAGTGGCCCAATTGTTGAAAAATGCACACTAAAGTGCCCTCTTGGGAGCCAAAACGCGCGCTGAAGCACGATCTTGGGAGCCAAAGCGCGTGCTGAAGCGCCCTCTTGGGAGCCAAAAAGTGCGTTAAAGTGCCCTCTTGGTTGGCAAAACACATCAAACTGCCCCCTTGGCTGGTTAAAACATGATAAACTGCCCTCTTGGGTGACAAAATCAGGCACTAAAGTGCCCTCCTCGGAGTCAAAACGCACGCTAATGTGCGCTCTTCAGTCGCAAGAACGTGCTGTATGTGCCCTTTTTCTGCCTTTCGCCCCTGCCTTTCAAAAGGTCTGTGCACGCCACTGGTCGAAGTCCACAATGACCTATGAATGCAACAAGCTGCTCGTCAACACACACATCAACCCCTGGATTGAATAAGAGGGGGAGGCAAGCAACCCACTTTTCCCACAGGATGCGAAATGCAGCGAGTTTATCATTCCTGAAGCGTCCTGGGTGGGAGAGCCTGTCATCAAAGCAGATGTTAGCGCTGATAGTAGAGGGGCATCGTAGCACAAAACGTGGCCCGTCCTGTCTTGGCATCCCACATGCCACGTGTTGCTTCATGTCTTGAGCGGTAGACGCCAGCCAGAATCAGAATCCCAATGTAGACTCTCATCTCCACTTCATCCACATTCTTCCAATCCTCACACCTTCGCCTTCCATGCAGGTTTGTGTTGGTGCACAGCAGCTGAATGATCTCCTCTGTAATAAAATGGTCAAAGGCAGAACTCATGTTGCTGATGTGGGCAACTGCATACAGGGTGGGCCCTGGGGTGAAACCAGTGGATACTGGATTGTGGTGCAGGGTCTCTTCAGCAGTGGGAAACCACATAATTTTCCCATGACGAGACATCCACTCACCCGCCAGCCCCTCTGTCTCTGCCATCAGCTGATCGGCCTCCATCGCTGTGTCTGTACCGTCCTCTTCCCCTGTGGAAGAGGAACCAGGCACTGGCTGGAAGTCGTCATCAGTGGTGTTGCTGTCATCCTCTGAGGAAGGTGTCCCATCATCTTCAGGAGAGGACGTGTCCTCATCTTGGGTAGAAGATTTCTCCTCCTCAACCGCAGAGGATTTCTTTCCATCTTTACTCTCTGAGCCCATCACATACTCAAGTGCTTCAGTCAGGGCATATGACCTTCTCGCCATCCTACAGATAAAGAAGGATCTGGGAGCTGATAGGCTCACTTATAGCATTAGTACTGACTGCACCTGCAAAAACTCCAGGACAGATTTATAAACAGTGTCAGACTTTGTTTTTGTTTCCCCAGAAGCCAGAGGTCAAGATGACCTGTGATCCTTTTTTTTGGAGAGCAGCTATTTGAGTATGTAAAGGCTATTGTGTAGTTGTGTGTGGCATTTTTTATGAAAAGATCAAAGTTACAGGTGTTTTCAACCTGTGCATCACAGCCAGGTTTGCCTTGGAAACTCAAAGCTCAATAACCTGTACCAAGAGAAATTCACTGAAACTTGGAGGTATGATACACTATAATTTATGTCACTTTATCTTGCTAATACATATTTGCAGGCACATTTTTTTCCATGCACAAACACACATCATTACCCGACATCCTTAGGATCACAAATATGTCAAAATTGTGTCATTCATTTACTCCATTGGAGTGCAGGAAGCCATCATATGCCTCTAGTGGAAACTAAGAATATTAACTGAAATTTCTCCCTTGCCCAAAAATGGACAAATTACATAATCTGGTCGAAAACATTAAAAACTAAAATTTTCAAGTGTTAAGTTTAGAATGAAAGCCATTTTACCTAAATTATAAGATTTTATACTGTAAATCACAAGGAATTAAAAAATGTAGTTTTCATGGGTTTCAATTGGCCAAAAGTGTCCACGATAGAGCCATAAGGTACAATTGTAGATACACAGTATAATATTGACATATTTAAAGAGCAGGTTTTGAAAATTTAAAGATCAGCCAAAAATCCAGACCCTCTGGAAATATCATTCCATATGCATTAACACAGCTAAAATGATCAACAAAAAGGAAGTGAGGTGGACACAAATGGCCAGCATAGAGTCCAGAGGGTTAATAGAGCTCTGTATCGGTGTACGATGTCCTCTGGACTCTGAACTACAAGACAGATTATAAAATATGATCTAGTAACATTATATCATAATCACAAAAACATTAATAATCTTGATCTTACATAACAGGACATTCTGGAGTTTGAGAGGTAAATCAACGTATGTGATCTAGTCTCTGCACTCCTCTCCTTCACTCTACTCTTATAAAAGTGATTAATTAAATAGTGATTTATGATAGGCCCAGCCTATTGCGTGTGTGCACGCTGGCACTGAACTTCTGCCCAAAGAAAATCAGGGTAGGAAAACTAGGGTAGAAACTACCCTTCAGTCAGGATCACTTCATCAAAAATAATCTTGCACATGTTGTATTTGGCGGTAAGGTTCTGTTCTGGGAACTTCCTGCTCTTCCACGTGCGTGCATGTAAAGCCTTGAGGTAGGAAGAGCACCCCCTATGATGAAAATGTTCCATAGACTGAACTAGGTCCGTTTTTGTCACCTGGACCATGTATAATAATCTGAAGGCTTCATGCGAAAAGCCATTAGCCACCCACCGTGACCGACTCCATACTGGAGCGCATATCAATACAGATGGTCCCGGATCAACAAAGGAAATCAGAGAAATATGAAACAGAAAAGGCCATTTGAAGTTTTTACAAAATAATAATTTGCATTCAAAAACTGTGGGTTTAAAACATTTCGTACTTTACACTGAAGATCTCTGTGAGCCTGAATTGTTCTTGTTCTGTTTAACTTATATACAGCATTTCTAACAAATAGGTATCATACTAAATTCTGTGTAGGACATGGTCAATATTGAAAATCAATTTGCATCATAGTTGTTGACGATACCCTGCCCTTGGCAATACCCTGAACTATGATAACCTACAAGCCTAATATGACTGTATAATATAAGATGATTGTAATGATCATAATGATGAAAGTTACCTCTTTTTCCAAATTTCGCAGGGTTTTCTCTTCGTTAACATTAAAAATACATGTCTCTCAGTCCGTGACTTCTCCTAAATATGTGTTTGATCGTTTCTGAAGCTTACTGTACAAATTATGAAAATGAAACAAACTTGATTTCTGAGCATTTATACCTCGGACGGCCAATAGAGGTCATATTGACCGCTGCATATAAATGGCAGTTATAGACCACTGTGTCCAGCTGTGGTCACAGCAATTATTACAATGTTTTCATTTCATGTTTGTCGCTCAAATGTTTATTTTCTCCCTTTTAATGTTTCATACTATCACATTTATTTTAAGGCTCCATATGTTGGAGAACTCTTCCACATTATTTGTGGTTCTGTAAAAACTGAAATCAATGTGTAATCTGGCCTTAACCATTCTAACAAATAAGGTAGCTGCATCAACATCCAGAGAATTTTCTAATTTATTCCTTCGACTGAGGTAGATCGCCATTTTAGCTTGGCCCAAAATAAAATTAATCAATTGACATTTCAGTCTCTTCTTCTGTAGGTAAGGACAACCTAAAATGAACATTTCCTTAGAAAAAGTGTTTCCGAGCATCATGAACATTCGCTGCAGCAGCTGAAACAAGGAGTCCAGTCTACCACAGTCCATGAAGCAGTGAAACACGGTTTCTCTCTGTGGGCAGAAAGGACACTTCTCATTTACATTTGGGTTAATTACAGAAATAAAAGCGTTCACAGCCACGATCCCGTGGAGAATTCTCCACTGCAGATCTCCAACTCTTTTGGTTATGGGTGGTTTATATAGTGCTCTCCACGCAGGTCTGACCTCATCATTGAGCCCTAGATGAGCTCTCCAAGGGGTGTCAGTCCAACCGCTGAGCTTGTCCTTGTTCAGAACCTGAACCAACAGTTTGTACATGGTTTTTCCTTTCATATCATTTAGCCTGTTAGGTGGAGTGTTGCTGGACTCCAGCAGTCGACCAGTGCAGTTTTTAAAATCAGGAACAATTGTCAGTGCAGGGAAGGGATCATCATTGTTTGGCTGACGGTGTCCGGTACAGTGAGCTGTTAGTAAAGAGAGTTCAGTCTGTGTTAGCTCACATCTCCAGGTGTTGAGCAGGTGAGTTATGAACCTGACCGACCTGACTCCCACACGAGAGGCCAGAGCTGCAGCGTTGTTCAGACCTGGTCCACATAGTTGCACCACGTGTCCCAGCGTGACGACCCCCGCCGAGCGAAGCAGCTGCTGCACAGAAGATCCCGCTGTGCGCTCCACGTTGAAGCGGGTCCCGTGCACCACTGGCTCTTTCAAAAGCCAAAACAAGGAAACACAGTTGGCCAGATTCTGCTTGATGAACAATCCCCACACTGTAAACAGTCCATTATAAAACTGTGGAAGGTTGCACAGTTTGTAAGCACTCAGGTCCATCAGGAACAGAGGCTCAGCGAGACCCAACCCTCCAGCCCGTCTTAGTATGGCTTGGGCTATGGGCCTCCAGACGAGGTCTGCTGGACCGGCGAGGAGCCTCTGGATGAAGCGAAGTCGGAAGGCAGCGCCCCTGCTGGCCAGGTGGATGAGCCCCTGTCCTCCGTCCTCCTTGGGCAGAAACAGAACACTCTGTGGGACCCAGTGCAGACGGTCCCAGAAGAAGTTGATCAACAAAGCTTGTATCCTGGCCAGGAGACGCGCCGGGGGGGTCCACACATGCCAGTCGGTGCCACAGCATGGAAGATACCAAATTGTTTATTACTAAAATCCGTCCTTTAAAGGACATGTGTGGTAAAATCCATTTCCACCTTTTTAGTCGTCCCTCGACCATCTCTAAAACATTGTCCCAGTTCTTGCACTTAAAAGAATCATCACCAAGATACACACCAAGATATTTAAAACCTCCCTTGTTCCATCTTAACCCCTGAGGTAGAATGAGCTGTCTGCTTAACTCATCACTGGTTGCTAAAGTTTCACTTTTTCCCCAGTTGACTTTAGCAGAGGATACTGTACCAAACACATCAGCAGTTTCAACAAGGACATCAATATCATCTTGTTTTTTTACAATGACAACAGCATAAGCAGACAATTTAAAAACTTGTTGACAACCAGGGAGATTTATACCTGAAAGGCGCCGTCTTAGTTTGTGTAGAAGAGGCTCTATTGCCATGGAGTAGAGCATGCCAGACAGGGAACAGCCCTGTCTGACCCCCCTCTCAACCTTAAAAGGAGCGCTTAACCCACCGCTAATCTTTAGTACACTCTCAATGTCACTGTACAAGACCTGGATCTTGGCTATGAGACCAGAGTTGAACCCAAAAGCGTTCAGTGTCTGCCACAAGTACTGATGTTCAACTCGCTCAAAAGCCTTTTCTTGATCTATAGAAATCAGACCAAGGTCACAGCCCAATGAACTGGAGAGATAGAGAGATAGTCAGATATCAGCCTGCTGGGTACACAATAGGTCTGGTCAACGTGAATGATATGCTCCATCACTTTTCTCAGCCTCGTGGCCAACACCTTGGACAAGATTTTATAATCCGTGCAGAGCAGAGCTACTGGCTGCCAGTTCTTTATTTGCTGTAGATCCCCCTTCTTGGGGAGGAGTGTGAGGACCGCTCTCCTGCAGCTCAGTGGTAAACGTCCTTTGTTAAAACTGTCTCTGAGAACAAGTAGCAAGTCTTGGCCGATCACAGGCCAGAAAGCCTTGTAGAAATCTGCAGGAAGACCATCAATCCCTGGAGCTTTTCCACTATCCAGGCTCTGTAGCGCCGCGGCTAGCTCATCTGCAGAGATCTGTGCGTCCAGCTCAGCGTTGGCCTCCATGGGAACCTTGGGTAGACCCTCATAGAAGGACTGCGCCACCTCTGGTCTCTCCTGGAACTCCTCCTTGAAGAGCTCCTTGTAGAAGGCGACTGCACAGCTCCGTATCTCTCCCGACTCCTGCAGCAGCTGCCCAGTGTCGGACCGCAGGGAAATGCATGAGTCTTTTTTGTCCATTCTTCTGTTCAAGGCCAAAGAAAAAGTGAGAGGGAGCATCCATTTTAGCCACATACTGGAAACGGGAACGAACCAGAGCTCCTTGAGCAGAGAAACCCAGCAGGTCTGACAGAGCTGATTTTTTCCTTTTGAGAACTTTAATATGTTCTCTTTCTCCTGTGGAAGCTGCTAAATCCTGCAGCGCCACTATTTCTCTCTCCAGAGCTCTCATAGACCTGGTCATGTCCCTTGTGACATTGAGAGTGTACTGTAGGCACAGATGTTTTATTTTACCCTTCCCTATATCCCACCACTGCTGTAATGAAGTGTATAGAGATTTTGTCTCTGTGTAATTCTTCCAAAACAAAGTGAAAGCATTCCTAAAAACAGTATCAGATAGCAAGGCTACATTGAAATGCCAATAGGCACTGCTACATTTAACATTCTTGACAAAAATAGAAACCTGAACAAGAGAGTGATCTGAAACACCTACTGGGTGTATAGAGCAACTCTGAAGCACATTGGTCTGATGTCTAAAACAGTAAACTCTATCAAGTCTGGCCATGGATAGAGAGTTATCTCTAGCATGGACCCAAGTGTATACTGCCGCTGTGTGGAGTGAAAATGCCTCCAAGTGTCACATAAGTTGTTTTCTTCAATTCATTTGATTAGACAGCTCTTGGAGGCTCCATGTGGTTCTGGATGGTTCCTGTCTAGAGTTGCGTTTGCGGTACAGTTAAAATCACCACCCAGGAACAAGTAACCTTCCCCACTGCAGTTGTTGACAACAGTGTTTAAAATGTCTAAAAAAAAAACACTCTTTCTGTGCCTACGGTGGGAGCATAAACATTAATGAAGGTCATTTTTACATTTTCGAACACAGCTTGTATTTTCAACAAGCGACCTTCAATAATGTTTTCGGTGACACAAGAACTGGGTAAAAAGCCTCTAGAAAACAGGACAGCAACTCCTCCACTGCTACTGCTCTTATGGCTGAGGACGACTTCTCCATCCCACCCCCTTCTCCACGCAGGCTCATTCTCAGCTGTGCTGTGTGTTTCTTGCAGAAAAACTACATCTAGTTTTCTGCCTTTGAACAAACTGAAAAGAGCAGCTCTCTTTACTTCCTCTCTGGCACCATTAATGTTTAAAGAGCCCAGCTTGATGTCACACATTGTGAAGGAAAGGCTGCAACCAAACAAGGCCGAGAGGAACACGCAGAAAAAGGAGGACAACAGTAAAAACTCATTCATGAGCAACTTTTACCACCAGCTTTTTGAGGCGAAACACCTCTTGGTCAGTGAACGCCTGCTGGCCAGGGCATCATGCATTTTTTGAGAAAAATTTAATAGAGTCAAGGAACAGCTGTAGATCTGGGAAATATTCCTCCACTTTAACTAGTCTCATGCCTTTTGTTTCTTGTAAAAACGAGCGGATTCTGCTGAGGGAGTAAACACTCTGCACCTCCAGCTGTGAGCTCCCTGTGACATCACCTCCACTGTCCTGTGTGCTCACCTGACTGTCCTCTGGCTGAGAGGAGGAGCACGCAGGGGTTATCTTTGATACCTTAGACACCTGCTCACTGTTTGGTTTACTTTATGGATTTTTTCTTTTGATTGACAGTTTAGAAACATCATCATCATTCATAACTTCTTCCTCATACAACACAGACTCCGCCACTCGGGTCGCGGTGTGACCAGTATTTACATGCAGCTCTGTTACTGTCTGCTCACCCTCCTGACTCATCGGACCCTCAATGACCTCGTCTTCCCGATCACTGTCAGCCCTGTTTTCCTTCTGAGTGTCCTGCGTGTTCCTCTGCGGCTCTGCCGGCCCAGAGGCTCTGCCGCTGGCCCCGACAGGCGGCAGAGCCGCGGCAGGAGCCGCCAGCCGGCTTCCTCCGGCTCTCTCCGGACACGAGCGGATCAAATGCCCTTCAGCTCCACAGCCAAAACACTTCATTGTGTCCGAGGACACATGTACAATGTAATCATAATCATCGATCTTGAATCTGAAAACCAAATTCAGCTCCTCGTCACGTTTTTTAAGGACCATGAAAACTTGTCTCCTGAAAGACACGACATGCTTCAGATGAGGAGACTTGCAGCTGAGGGGGATCATCTTCACGGGGGACACCAGCTGTCCGTGCCTCGCCAGCTCTTTTTCTAATAGCTCATTCTTCAGAAAAGGGGGAACATTAGAGATAATTACTTTTTTTGCCGGGTTAACTAGTGATGACACAGGGGTGAAAGTACATTTTATAACTATCCCGCTCTCCAGCAACTGATTAACTTTCTCTGTGCTGTCCAGAAAAACCACCACCGCGCTGTTCATTCTGGATGCAGATTTTATACTTTCATAACCCACCACCTCACCTACAGCCAGGCTGCACTCCTCCACGGAGCAGCCGACCGCCGGAGAAAGTTTGACGGCGTGTCGGCGCGTCAGCATGGTCAAGCCGGAGCCTCCAGCTGCAGCCATGCTGAGCAGCCGCGCTGCTTCCACAAACACACAAACTAAACTCCTCCAAACAACACACAACAACAACTACACTGACTGTTTCACAAGAGGAGAAAAAAACAAACAAAAAGGAGTCAGAAAATTCAAAATCTCAGCAACACACTCACTCGCACTCACCACACTCACTCCCAGCATACACTCTGACAGAGAGAGAGAGAGTGAGAGAGAGAGAGAGAGAGAGAGAGAGAGAGAGAGAGAAATGCCTTGGACGGTCTAATTACAATTAAGGAGCTACAAGAAAAACTTGCTGATCTTAAAAATGGAAAGGCTTGTGGCACTGATGGTGTCAGGACAGAAATGCTGAAATACAGTAGTAATAAACTTAAACTGGCTATACTAAAATTATTTAACTCAGTGTTAAAAAGTGGAATTTACCCTACAGTTTGGAACGAAGGATTGATTATTTCTATCTTTAAAAGTGGAGACAATCTAAATCCTAATAACTATAGAGGCATTTGTGTAAATTCTAATTTAGGTAAACTATTTTGTAGTATACTAAATTCAAGAATACTGTCCTACCTCACTGATAGTAATGTATTACGTTAATCACAAATTGGCTTTATACCCAAACATAGAACAACAGATCACATATTTACTCTCCATACTCTAATCCAAAAACATGTATATAAAAAAAATAAAGGGAAAATATATGCTTGCTTTGTTGATTTCAGGAAAGCTTTTGATTCAATTTGGCACAATGGTCTTTTCTATCAGTTACTCAGAAATAGTATTGGAGGCAAAGTTTATGATCTAATTAAATGGAAATACTCAGAAAATGAGTGTGCTACAAAAATTGGAAAGAAAAGAATTGATTTCTTCAAACAGTGTCGCTGGATCCATCAAGGTTGTAATATGTCCCGAACACTTTTCAATATATATATATCGACCAATTAGCAAAACTACTTGAAAACTCCCTGCCCCAGGACTTGACCTGGAGGGGAAAGAAGTCAAGTGTCTGTTTTATGCAGATGACCTCCTATTGTTATCACAAACAGAACAAGGAATGCAAGAATATCTGGACATACTCCATGATTATTGTGTAAATTGGGCAATCAGAGTAAACCTAGATAAAACTAAAATTATAATATTTCAAAAGAAAGCAAGATCACAATCTAAAAAGATCAGTTTACTTTGGGAGAGACAGTTTGGGGCCCGTTAATTAAACAAGAGCACTGGGACTCAAACCCTGCTGAAAAAGTGCATCTTGAATTCTGCAAAAACATCCTCAGAGTCCACAGAAACTGCCCAAACCACAGCTGCAGAGCAGAGCTGGGCCAGTTCCCCCTCTTCATTAAAATCAAAAAGAGAACTATTAAATTTTGGAAGCACTTGATAGAGTCTGATGTAGACTCGTACCAGCACAGAGCATACTTGGAGCAGCAGGGCTGTCTGAACCCAGATAATGATACCTGGAATGGGACAAATGAGGAATGAGGAAATCAGATTGTCGAAGTCAAAATCACATTACAAAAATAATTCCATACTCACAAATAAAACAAATGGACAAAGATAATAAACAAAAATATTGCCAACAATGGAAAACAGAAACTCAAACAATCAATAAATTAGAATGTTATAATTTACTGGACAGAGAATTCCAATTGGCCCAATATTTAACCAAAAAAAAAAACAAAAAAAAAACCACAAACCCTTACAAAATATAGACTCAGCGACCATAAACTTGGCATTGAAACTGGTCGCCATAAAAGAGAATGGCTAGAAAGATCAAAAAGAACCTGTATCCACTGTGACACTGGAGAAGTAGAGACAGAAACTCACTTTCTCACAAATTGTCCCAAATACAAAGAAATTAGAGAAGAATTATTTCCCAAATTTAAAGAGAAAATCGTAAGTTATGACTATAACTATGGATCTATGAGACCGAACGATGACCGTCACCACAGTCTTCACCTTGAATGATACCATCATCTCCCTATCCTCGAGACCATATAACAACAAAGTCATGTGACTGACCTTAAGGAGGCTGGACTCGCCGCCTACAAAAGCATCCAGGTGAGCACGCCTCTCCCTCTTGCCTGGAACGCCTCAGCCCGTTCTGAGCGACAAGAGATGGTGACGGTCATCGTTCGGTCTCATAGATCCATAGTTATAGTCATAACTTACGATCTATTTCGACCTCACTCAGACCGTCACCACGGTCTTCACCTTGGATGACTAGTACCGTCAGCGTCGCAAGGAACCGAGGACTCCACCCCTCCTCGTCCAGCAGCCGAGAGCACGGCGGAGCCCAGTGGAGAGGGCGACGCCACGTTGACCCTATAAAATCTGGCAAAGGTACAGAGAGCACTCCAAGAAGCTGCTGCACAGATGTCAGAAAAGGGGACCCCCCGCAGAGCAGCCCAGGAGGTGGCTACACTTCTGGTGGAGTGGGCCACCACGTTTCCCGGGGCCGGGAGGCCCTGCATAGAGTACGCCTCAGAGATAGTATTGGCAACCCAGCGGGACAGACATTGTTTCGACACGGGGAGGCCCAGCTTGTCAGCACGGAAACACACAAACAACTGCGAATGCGAGCTCCTCAGAGATTGAGTACGTGCAATGTAAGTGCTGAGTGCCCGCACAGGGCACAAATTAGGGTCAGGTCGAAAAGCACTGACCTCAATAACCTGATTCACTGTCTGAGGGTTTACGACCTAAGGCAGAAATGCAGGGTTCGGCCAAAGAGACACGCCAGTGTCATCTGCCTTCCACCTCAAACAATCCCCACTCGCAGACAGAGCGTGTAATTCGCCCACTCGTTTAGCTGAACATATAGCCAAGAGGAAAGCTGTTTTGTGGGACAGGAACTTGAGGGTGGACTGATCAAGGGGCTCATACGGGGGTTGAGTCAGGGACCTCAGCACCAACGGAAGGTCCCACGATGGAGCTCTGGGGGACCTGATCGGACGCAGGCGACAGGCCCCTTTAACGAACTGCGACACCAAAGGATGCCTGCCTACGGTAACCCCCCCCACTGCCTCATGAAAGAAAGAAATAGCAGGAGTGTATACTTTAATGGTGCTAGCGGCCCTCCCTGAGTCCAAGAGAGACTGGAGAAAACGGAGGATCAGTTCAATGGGGCACGTAGATGGGTCAACCTGTGCGCGTTGACACCATGTCAGGAAAACACTCCACTTCTGGCTATAATTGGCACGGGTGGAGGGAGCTCGGGCATGTCCTATAGTCCTAAGAACAGCTTCATCTAATCCCTGAGGCCGGGACTGAGGAGGGGCCATGCCCAGAGCTGCAGAAGAGCAGGTCTGGGATGCCAGATCTGGCCCCCCGCCTGTGAGAGGAGGTCCACCCTGCCCGGTAGGGCCCAGGGTTGACCGTGGACAAGGCGAAGGAGCCTGGGGAACCAGTGCTTCCTCGGCCACCGAGGGGCTATCAGCAGCACCTTGTAACGGCCCATAGTGACCCTGTGGAGTCCCTGGGAAATCAACAGGAGTGGGGGAAAAGCGTACAACAACCAGTCCGGCCACTCGTGAGACAGAGCATCCAGACCCAGAGGGCCCTCCCTGCCCATTAGGGAGAACCACATCCTGCAGTGTGTTGTCTCCGCAGAGGCGAACAGGTTGGCGCAGGCCATGCCAAACTGAGCCCACAGGAGGGCCACCACCTCTGGGTGAAGCCTCCACTCTCCTGGGAGAGGGCCCGTCCTGGACAGGAGGTCTGCCGCCCGGTTCGCCACACCGGGAATGTAGACTGCCCTGAGTGAAGCTAGATGTTGAGCTGCCCAAAACAGAAGTGTCTGCACCCCCTGGAGGCAACGCAGTGACCTGGTGCCCCCCTGGTGGTTCACATGGAATACCGTGGAGGAACTGTCTGTGCGTACCAGGACATGCCTGCCCTGGAAGGAAGGAGCGCCTTCAACGCCAGGAAAACTGCCCTCAGTTCCAAGACGTTGATGTGCTCCTCCCCCCAAGGGGGTTCCCAGACACCACGCACCATCCTGTGTTCCCACACTGCTCCCCACCCTGTCAGGGAGGCATCCGTGGTTACCACCGTCCTTCTCGAAGGAATATTCCCAAGGGGGACACCCTGGAGAAGGAGCCTCGTGTCCCTCCATGGGCGCAAAGCCCGGAGAAACGTGCGTGTCACCCGAACCTTTGCATGTCTGTGCAATTTCGGGTGGAGGCCGAGAGCATTGAACCATCTCTGCAAAGGCCGAGCCCTGAGGAGACCAAGAGGAACAACGGCCACTGCAGCCGAGATCATGCCCAACAGCCTCTGGAACTGGACCAACTCCAGCCTCTTGCCGAGGCGAAAATGGGACAGAAGGGCCAGGATGTTCCCCACCCTCTGAGAGGTGAGTGACATGGACATTGCAACAGAGTCCAGGCGCAGCCCGACAAAGACCGCCTGCTGACCTGGCTCCAGGTTGGTTTTCGTCCAGTTCACTTTGAGCCCCAGGGACTGGATGTGGGAGAGAACCAAACCCGTATCCCGTAGAACTTGGTCGCGGGATGGGGCACAGATCAACCAGTCGTCCAAATACGGGAGGATTTTCATACCCGACAGCTGGAGAGGGCGCAGAGCTGCTCCAATCACCCTGGTAAAGACCCTTGGTGAGAGGGAAAGGCCAAATGGGAGGACCTTGAACTGGTAGGCCCATCCCTGGAAGGCAAAGCGGAGAAAAGGTCTGTGGTCTGGGCAGATGGGCACGTGGAAATAAGCGACCCCCCACCCCTATGGGGCCCCAGCCTGTTGTCCCGTACCCCTGGGGGGGCGTCTCCTGTGGGACCCCTCTTTACTGGGAGGACGGGGCTGAAACTGCTTCTGCCGGTGTGACGGCGGTTGTGTATTACCAGAGGCCGGAAAACCAGCATGCTGCCGCCACGGCTCCTGGCGAGCGCCAGGGGGATGGTTTGAATGCTGGGGACGCCTAGAACCATACCTGGGAGCCGTGGTTCTGCTAAAGGTGCGCCGCACACAATCTCTAGTGCGGCGAGACTGTTCGGCTTTGTCCAACACGCCCAGGGCATCAGGATGAAAAACGCGTGCAGGCACAATTGGCATGTTTGTGAGCTCCTTCCTAATGTTCTCTGGAAGGGATGTCTGCGCCAACCAAATCTGCCTCCTGGACATCATGGCAGATGACATCACTACACCAACATCCCTTGTAAGTTGGGAGTGAGTGACAGGCTCATAGTGTCCTGATCCTCTGGGTTAGCCGTCCTCCTGAGGGCCGCAAACAAGATGGCGAGCGCATTACTGGAGCGGGCAGCCCGGGTGGCAGCATTGTAAGAGCGACACACCAGGCGGTCGGTCTTTTCGCATTCCTTTACAGGACAGCGAGGGTTAGCGGTCACCCGTTCTGGGCCTAGAGATGTAAGGGCCGCCATCTCCCTCTCAACCGGGGGCATGTCCCCCATGCCGGTGTCAGGAGCGTACATGACCTTCGTCACCCTCCGGCATCCAGCGTTGAATTGAGGTGCACCACTCGGGGCATTCCAAGATTTTCTGAGCATGTGCAAATAATCTGCTGCCACAGGAACAGATATGGGGTGCTGAGAGTGGGAAATACCAGCCCACACACCGTCCATCGGAGCAGGTGCCACAACTGGGATGTTGAGTCCCACAATCTTCGCCGCACTCATAATTTTGGAAATTATGTCGATGGCAGAAGACTCGCCCCCGCCAGCTGGACTGAGGTTAGACATCCCCTCAACCGCAGAGGACCTGAGCTGCTCGTCTGAACCAGCAATGTGTAGGAACACCAGCCCTTATGTCTCCATCACGAGGCTCTGCTCCCTTTCTGCGTCCTCTGACCTCTGACCTCTCAACCACAAGACAAGATTAATTTAACAAACAAAGCCTGTTTGACTGAATATTTGCTTCTTCTCCCCCCTCACAAAGAAGATGAACTCCTTATTCCTCAGGCCAAACAATGTCCAGCACCAGGCCTCTTCTCCCTATAGAAAGGACGATGTGTTGCTCTCTTGCTATAAACAGATCACCGGAGAACTTATGTTATTAATTTAACAACTAAGCACAATAGAGTCCTCTCTCTCCACATCAGATGACAAGAAGTGGGGGTTGATGTTGGTTGGGGTAAAGATGACCCAGTCCTCCCCCCTCACAGGCCAAAGCGTTTTACGACCCTGTCTGTGACATTCCAATCTTTGGTGCATCCCAATCCTATACTCATCCACATTTCAAAATGTTCTGAATAACTATTAACTACAATTTCATCTTCTTAATTTTATCAGATTTCCAAATAGCCAAGAAAGTCATACAGTAGATATTTTCCATGTTATTGTCAAGCCCAAATGAAGTTTATTACTTAATGAATTTGGGGTTTGAAAGAAACCAGCCCCCACCTTTGCGATGGGCACAGACTTGCATATCATGATCCTCTTTGTGTGTAATGCTTGTGTTATTTACCAGTTAAATGTCTGATGCTTTCTTAAGATAGAACTACAAAGAATATGTATAAGTCCTTGGTCCTACTGTGTATTGTATGCTTTATGGTTTATGTTGTATACCATTGTTTTATGCCTTAATCATGTTTTTAATTCTTTCATTCTTGGATCATATTCATGTTACATCTTTTAGCGAAGACAAAAATTCGACTTTTAAGATGGTAAAGTTTTTGGGAAGTTAAAACACGATTTCGAAACATTAAGGCAATATAGTTTATTTGAATTAAAGTGTTGTGGGTCACAACTCCCAACACAGAAGGAGCATTGTCAGCCAGTCCCACCCCTGTTCTCAGTGTGCCTGTTGTCAGCTCATAGAAACAGAGAAGATGCTCTTCTCTCTTCACTTCGCTTACTCTTCTCTGGTCTTCTCTCATGCTGAGGCTTTGCTCTCACCTTCGGGTCCTGACTTCGGTCAGGACTTTGGCTCACTCTCTCTCTCCTTTTGGGTCCTGACTTTGGTCATGACTTGGAGTCTTCTCCTCCGGGCTCTCTTGCCCCCTGTTTCTCCTCCTGACTTCTTCTCCTTCTCTCTCTTCTTCTCTTAACTTCTTTATTTTTCATTTATTTTTAAAGTAATCTTTACTTTTATTTTTGCAACAAGCTCTAAGAAAGCGAATTGAACTACTTTAAGTACTCTACTTTTATCCAAGTCTTTAATAGAACAAATTCTTTTCTTTTTGATTTTTGATTTGATTTTAATATAACTTTAAAGTATCACCGCCTGATCCAGAAGAAGTTGAATTAGTGAAAGGATCAGAAATTGAGAACCACCTTGAAACATCAAAGAAAAGTCTTTTTCAAGACTGTGATCATCTGATGAAGAATGTTGCAGTCCATCGTCTGCCTCAGAAGCCGTGCAAGGAGTCTCCACAAAAGAAACTTTGTTTCCAGCCGAGATCAACTCTGCCCCCAGCGCTCCCAAGGCGGAAACCCCGCTGGGCCTACGGACCAAGAGTCCTTCAACAGAGTACCGGCCTTCCCTCTTGCTACTGGACCGACGCGCTGTGCCGTGGTCCAACCCAGAACTCTCAAAGAGACCAAGCTTCAATGCCTCCTGACGCCCAGACAAAACAGGCTGAACGTCTTCATACAGTTGGATCCACACACGTGAGAATGAGTGGTGTCTAAAGTTCTGACTCCTGTCTAAAGTTCTGACTTCTGTCTAAGGTTCTGACTTCGGTCTAAAGTTCTGACTTCTATCTTATAAACTTAAGAAAGTTGAGGTTAGGGTCTCGTTAGTATTAAAAGATTACTCCCGTTAAACTTAATATATAAAAACCCGACCCTTTAACTTTACCATCTGCCGACGGTCACATAACTTTATTACTTTGCTTATTACATTCTTTACCTTTTCTGTTATCTGTTGTTCGTCTAAAATTGTCATGTCATTTATGTTACCCCAAAATTATTTAGTCAATAAACATATATAATCATTTGTTTGTCTGGAACTTAATTTTGATGTGGAGAATCGATGGATACGTGCAAAGAATTCACTGCTTCAGAATATTGAGATTGAATAAATTGATTTGAAATTGATACTCTAACCATCCAAGTCAAACTTGTACAGTTAGATGTTTGGAATAGTTCCCTCCAGCCTATTCTAGTAAATCAAACAATGGAGGTGGTGCCCCTTCTACGAGTGTAAAATTAATCACCAATGATTAATGACCTTGATTATCAAGCAGTGATAGTCCCCTACATTTATATCGATTGTGCCATCCATGGGTGGCCCGCATAGCCTACCTACCTGTCCTACAAATTTGTGGTTCCCCATGCGAGGCATAGTTGATTACCAGTGATTAATTAATTACCAGTAATTAATTATCCCTTTTTATCAAAGTAGTGTCTCCTACAAATGTCAGACTGTTCGCCGCTCCCAAAAGGTGAGTCCCGTGCATACAGGGAGATGACGTCCGGAGTATCACCTCCATCCCCCTGACCAGAGGGCAACTCATCAGGGGAGGGCTCCTTCAAGTGCTCCTCCCCCGGCGTGCCTGTCATGGCGGGCCACTGGGCCTCCACTCTGCCCAATCTCTCTGACAGATGAGAGCTGCACTTTTGGCAGCCAGGATTTGGAATTGGGTGTCTCCATGGGCACCCTGGCCACCCGGAGCATCCACAGGGTCATCAGGGGGCTGGACCGCCTGCTTCTCACCAGAGCCACGCCTTCTCTTACGGTTAGGGGTGCGTTCATGTTTGTGCTTCCGAGAGCGTGTCTTAGGAGCATGCACACCCTCCTCACTGAACTGGGAAGGGTCAGGTTGCGCAGCCCCTGCACGAACAGACAGTTCCAGTCGTTTGGCCCTGCAAGCCCGTTCTTCCCTGGGCAGCTCGACTGCCGCTGCACAGGGGTTGGCAACATCCTCCAACACATGGGCAATGCCCAAACAGGAGGGGCACTCCCGATGGCCGTCACGGGGGTCCATAACACCCAGGCAAAAGCGGCAGGCATGAGAGGCCATTCCTCTATGTAGCCAACAGCTAAGAATAGCTGGTCAAAGCGAAACAAAAAACCAGGCTGCACACAACCAGTGAAAGAAAAACAACCCACCTACTGCAAAAAGCAGGGATTTAGGGCGTATAAAAAATTCTGCTACTGCAGCTTTAAGTTTAACAGAAAGAGACCCAAAAACGGGAGAAAATTAAACGAGCAGCCTACTGCGCACAGAGGCAAGGGGGCTGCCTATTAACTTAATTACCAATAAGCCTGTTGGGAAGAAAGCAACCCCACGACCAACTTAAGCTCACCAGCCCCACTCATTGTGCGCGAACGCACGAAGGGGGGGGGGGGGACACAAGCTCCCACCCACTGCGGACAGCGGGTTAAACGGGGAAATCAACACTAATACAAACAAAGGAGGAAGCCGCTTCTGAGCACGCTTAATTTGCTTGATAATTCACACCTATGAAGGAGAAAACGCTGTGAAAACGAAACCACTTACCACAAGCTGCGGGTCTCTAATGACAATCACCTGAAACAAAGAGAGAGGTTAAACGCTCTGCTTCACGTGGCGTAACCTCCGTCATGTTTACAATTCATCAAATGCGCCAAGGAAACAATCCACCTACAATCCTCAGGGGCGCAAGGCACCTGCACTGCAGTGACGGATTGCTAATTGTGGAGTCCAAAAAAATGCTACTTACCTGCGGTCTCGGATGAGGCGAGTGAGGCAAAGAGGGAGAGGCGTGCTCACCTGGATGCTTTTGTAGGCGGCGAGTCCAGCCTCCTTAAGGTCAGTCACATGACTTTGTTGTTATATGGTCTCGAGGATAGGGAGATGATGGTATCATTCAAGGTGAAGACCGTGGTGACGGTCTGAGTGAGGTCGAAATAGATCCCCGACTTCCTCACCCTCCAACAAGACAAATTAATCCCAATCCTTCTGGGAGAAGACAGGTCTGCTGTAGAACTAGCAGGAGAATACATCACTGCATGTCACACATGTGTTGAAACAAATGTTTCAATGTAAGATTGTAATGACTCATTTATTTCTGTTTATTGATACGATCATTGTTCTCATTATCACTTATTATTCTATAATTGTTTATTATTTTACACACACACAGAAACATGCACACAATCACACACACACAATTATTTTCTTATTTTATTTTTCTTAAATTTTACTCTATTTATATATGTATATATTAACTTATGAAGTGTATTTTTGTCCTGTTTAATTGACTCTTAATGCTTTAGCAACATAGTCTCTGTGACATTCATGCAAATAAAGCGAATTTAATTGAATTGAGAGAGAGAGAGAGAGAGAGAGAGGACCTAACCTGTGCATAACTTTCATCCTTGATGGTAATGGAATATGTGATCTGGAGAAAACTGAGCCCTCTCTGATGGACCTCGTGATGGCCCTGCCCTTGTGGGTTCTTCTTCTACAGCACCTGCACACCTGTACAGTTTGTCATAGTACTCCATGGTTACACTTGTGTTTAAAAAAATGTATAATGTTAAATAAATAAATAAATAATATTGAATAATTAAACCTACATAACGATAGCTCACATAAGTTCCTTTTGTCTTTTCTTTCACAATTTTAGTCTGATATAAAAGACACAATAGCTAGAGTAAAATCTACATGAATATCCTTGGTCGTGTTGGTTCTTTTGAATTTCATCCTGTTATTGCACACAGGGCATCGTTTCTTCCTTGCCAACAACCTCTCCGTCTGCATCCATCTTATTAACTTTTTATCCCCTTGCGCTGTCTTCTTAATTAACTAAATCATATTAGGCCTACTGAAATATTCACACATCAAGTGTTCTGTCCAGTCCGGGCATTCTTCTTCTTCTTTACTTTTTTATGGCGGGGGGCATTACCACCTGATCTCTAGGAACATACCATTCTGAACTTGGTGTTGGGGGAGGAGAGTGGGATAACGCAAAAACACATTTTAAATGTTATATTTTGTTATTACGCAACTACTCTTACAGACTGTTTAATTCCATTTAATGGACTATTCCATTCATTGGCTCCCTCCATAGAGGCTCGCCCGGCAGATGTGCAGCTTACAGTGACAGTTTCCTCATCGCTACCTGAGACACCATCCGATCCTCCCTCCCTCACGTCCTCCTGGACATATCCTATATTCTGTGAGTTTCCTCTTTGCATGCTAACCGGCCCGTTTCAGTTTTTGCCCGTGTCTCCTCTCTTTCTCTCGCTCACACGCACGCACGCGTGCGCTCGCTCCCGATTAACACCTGTTAACAATGTTTTATGTTCTGTTATAGAGCATGAGTTGATCTTTGGACTCGTTTTGAGTTAAAGCATGTTTTGCTTTTGTTGTTGTTTATTTATTAATTTCTTTTTATTTAAATTTATTAATATTTTGTTTCCATTCTGAAAATGCAAAGTCTTTGTACTTACAGATTGTGTTAAGTAAATAAAGACTGTATTGAGTTGTTTCGATCTATTTCTAATCTTTTTGCTGACTTTTTTTCTTTAATATATGGTTAAGTGTAGTCTTGCTGCTAAGTGTTGGTGTGTTTTTGGGGGGGTTTTAGGGTGTTTTTGTGAGTTTGCCGGTCAGGCTTTGTCTGGCTGGTTGGCGTCTCACACACAATGGTGGTCGGCGGCGGTGATCTCTCCCGGTTGTCGCGGAGACACGGCATCAAGGTGGGTGCCGTGTCTCCGCACCCACCTCCACATCAAGGTGTGGAGGAGGTCGCCTTAGCTGTGGGAGAGGTGGTCGGATTTGAGAGCATCAAATCGGCCTCTCGCATGAACAGCGCTGTGGTTGTGTTTCTGGATGAAGTGAGGAAAGTGGAGCAGGTGGCTGAATGTGGAATTGTTGTTAGAGACACGGCGGTTCGAGACATGCTCACCTGTTGCATTGCAGGATGCAGAGAAAACTGGGCAAGATGGGTTAAACATGCAGGAAAAAACAAAGGAGGGTCAGACTATAAAAGGAACAAGTGATAATTCAGTGAGAAAGAAACAAATGGAAGAAAAGGAAGGGCAGAAAGTGTACAGTAATGGTGACAGTGCTTTATATAACGTGGTGATGGAGGACATCTGTGATGACACAGGTCTCACAGTAAAAACGAACAAACGGAAAAAACGGGGTGGTAGAAAGACGCAGAACGAGGCTAAAACAAGGAGGGTGCTCCAAGCTGCCTCTGAGGAGGAAGAGGAGGAGGAAGAGCTACTGCCTCTCAGGCAGCGCAAACTGCCTCATATTCTGTAGAGGCCATCAAACAGTTTTTAGCACGGACTAAAGGTCAGAGGCATGTTCAGCAGCAGCACTTCTTCCCCAGTCTTACTGGTTTTATTGGATCTGTGGCTCAGCTCAGGAGACAGGACGCTTTTGATAAACTGGAGGTGTTCAGGCTAAAGAAACTGGTGACCAAAGCCAGAGCTATCTGCAGTGGTACTGGTGTGGATGGTGTTGCTGATGATGATGATGATGATGATGAGGAGGAGGAGGAGGAGGAGGAGGAGGAGGAGGAGTATTATGAGGATTTTTAAATACATCCTCCTCTTAGTTGTTGTCTGTCTCTCTGTTAGAGCCGCAGAATCAAAGAAAACCATGGCAAATATTAACATTCGGTCCGTTAACATTAATGGAGCACGAAGTGCTGCAAAGAGAGCCTCTGTTTTTAAACTGTTCCAGTTAAAAAACCTGGATGTGGTGTTTGTCCAGGAAACCCACAGTGACTCTGCCAACGAGGGGGACTGGAAGAGGGAGTGGCCAGGGGAGGTCTTCCTCAGCCACAAGCGGTCCAACAGTGCCAGGGTGGGGATCCTCTTCTCCAGAGCTTTTACTCCTCGCTCTGTGGAGTTGATGGACATCATGTCCGGACACATTTTAAGGGCGAACGCTCTTTATGAAAACGTAAAAGTTGTTTTTATTTGTGTCTATGCCCCGGTTTTAAGTGCTGCGAGGATGAACTTTTTAAATGTTTTATGTGATGTTGTACACGAGTGTGCTGATGATTATTTATTCTTGGGTGGTGATTGTAACTGCACTGAGGATTTTAAACTAGACAGGAATCATCTGGAGCCTCATCCTGCTTCCTCTGCTCGGCTCAGGCGTTTCATGGAGACTCATGAGCTGAAGGATGTGTGGAGAGGTTTTAACAGCACGACTAAACAGTACACCTGGACTCACTGCAGAGACAACGCCCTGTCTCTGGCCAGGCTGGACCACTTTTACTGTTTTAAACATCATTTTAGTATTTTTAAAAGCTGTCACATCACCCCAGTTGGTGTGTCGGATCACTTTCTGGTTCAGTGTTGTTTTTACATTCGGAATGTGAAGACCTCCAGCGCTTATTGGCATTTTAACACAGCTCTTTTATCAGATTGTTCTTTTAGAGAGGCTTTTAGTTTTTTATGGGTTTTACACAGGGAAAAGAAATCCTCTTTTTCCTCAGTGCAGCAGTGGTGGGATATTGGGAAAACCCTGATTCAGCAATTTTGTAAACAGTATACTTGCAATGTCACCAAGTATATTATCAGATCCCTTCAGGACCTGGAGACTGAGGTACAGATGTTACTGGGCTGTACAGGAGATCAGGGGAATGTTGAAGTCCTTAAAAGTAAAAAGGCTGCTTTAGCCAACCTGTTGGGTGTAACCGCACAGGGAGCTCTGGGCTGCTCACGCTTCCTGAACGCCTCCCTGATGGACGCCCCCACACAGTTCTTCTTTGGCCTGGAGCGCAGGAACGGCCAGAGGAAGATAATACACTGTCTGCGCTCCAAAGATGGCTCCTCTTTTACTGAAACCACCGACATCAGAAGGTACGCCACCCAGTTCTACAAAGGACTGTACAACACGGAGCTGGTGGAAGACGCAGAGCTGGACGCCTCCTTCCTGTCCGACCAACCACAGGTAGAGGCAACAACCAACAGCCAGCTGGACGCCGAGCTGACCATCAAAGAGCTCCATGTGGCCCTCATGAGCCTGGCCAACAGGAAGGCTCCAGGCATCAATGGTCTACCTGTGGACTTTTACAAAGCATTCTGGCCGTTACTGGGTCGGGACATGTTGGAGGTGTTCCAGGACAGCTTTCAGGGTGGGCGTCTACTTGCCGTCATCACACTGCTTCCAAAGAAAGGAGACTTACAGCACATAAAGAACTGGAGGCCGGTCTCCCTGCTGTGTGGGGACTACAAGATCCTGGCCAAGGCGCTGGCGTTGAGGCTCAGGGAGGTGATGGCTGAGGTCATCCATGTGGACCAGACTTACTGTGTGCCAGGCAGGCTAATAAGTGACAACGTCACTTTTATTCGGCATGTTTTGGAAGTCTCCGGCTCATTGGCTATAGATATTGGTCTTATTTCCATAGACCAGGAGAAGGCTTTTGAAAAGTGAAGCTGTGTCAGCGAAAAAGGACTCTCTGAGTGAGTTGGTTTTACCGGGAGGGTTGTGTTGGAAGAGGTGGAGGTGGCTCTTGCCGAGTGTGTCATTCAGAGGACGGACACTGATCATTAATAGTCTGGTGTCCTCCTTTTTATGGCACCGGCTGGCTTGTGTCGACCCCCCCTAAAATCTGCTATCAGAGGTCCAGAAGGTCCTGGTGGACTTCTTCTGGGACAGACTGCACTGGCTGCCACAGGCTCTCCTCTTCCTTCCGAAGGAGGAGGGAGGACAGGGAGTGGTGCACCTGGCCAGCAGGGGCGATGCTTTCAGGCTCCAGTTCATCCAGAGGATGCTGTATGGTCGGAAGGACCTGGTGTGGAGGCCTCTGGCCAGGCTGGTCCTGCAGCATGTCGGTGGCCTGGGATTACACGACTCTGTGTTCTTTGGATTTTAACACTGTGAGGTTTCACACCCTGCCTGGTTTTTATCGTGGACTTTTCACCATGTGGAGGCTGCTGCAGAAACAGAGGGGTCAACACGACTCTCTCTTCTGGCTGCTGCAGGAGCCGCTGGTCCACGGAGGATGCCTGAGCACCCCCTGCTGGGCAGGAGCAGCAGTCACAGAGGCCTTCAGCAGAGCAGGGATTTTAACGGTGGGAAATATGGTCACCTTCACCGGACCTGAGTTACAGAACGCAGCGGGCCTGGCGGCTGGTCTGGGAGGAAGGTCGGAGAGGATCGTGGGCAGGCTGCTGGACCACTGGAGGAGCTGTCTGACGGGGCATTAGCACCTCCTGGTGACGGACTACAGAGCTGGCGCGACCATCCCCCGCCCTGACGACCCGTTCCCCCCCCATCACGGTCCGTCCCTGTTGGATGGACGGTCGGAGCTGTGACGGCAGACAGTGTGAGGTGAACCTGCAGGAGGCAAAAGGCAAAGCTCTGTCTGTTCTGATGGTGGAGTGCTTGCACAGACGGAGGATACAGCATCGGGCCGACTCGCCCTGGAGAGCTCACCTGGTCTCAGGTGAGGAAGTGGAGGAGCCTGTACAAACCTCCGCTCACAAAGAGGGTGGCTGACCTGCAGTGGAGGCTGATCCACGGGATTTTAGCAGTAAACACATTCATTTCCATCATGAACCCTGCTGTTTCAGACAAGTGTCCCTTCTGTGGTGCCATAGAGACAGTGTTCCACTGCTTCTCCGAGTGTTCTCGGCTCGGCCCTCTCTTCTCTTTGCTGGGCAGACTGTTCAGGAAGGCAGGGGAGGTCTTCTCTATACAGACATTCATCCTGGGTTTCAGGTACTAGAAGACGACCAAACACAAGTGCCAGCTGCTGAACTTTATTCAGGGGCAGTCAAAGATGGCTGTGTACGTCAGCAGAAAGAGGAAGGTAGAGGACGGTGTGGATGCCGACGTTGTTCTGTTGTTCAGCAGGATGGTCAAAGCCAGAATCATGATCGATTTCAAGTACTATATGGAGATGCAGGACTTGGACCAGTTTAAGTTGACATGGACTCACGGACTTATTCTGTGTGGTGTTAAGGAGCATCAGCTCACATTTTCAGATCAGTTGATCTGATCTGTTTGTGTTTTTTATCTATTTATTTAGTTTTAATTGATGTAACCGGATTTTTAAATAGGTTTCAATAAAGTAACCATTTAAAAATCAAAAATTCTCTCTCTGTCTCTCTCTCTCTGTCCATCTTTCTCTCTCTCTGTCTGTCAGTCTCTCTCTCTCCTCTTACACTGTTGTGTTGTAGTGTTTCAGAAAAACCGCAATTGATGATATGTTGATAGTTGTCATATTCAGTAATTTTTGTCTCAGTTTGTCACAGGGCTTGAGGAAGAGACAAGTAGATATGATAGATGATGGAGTATGTGGAAGCAGCAAATCACTGACCAGAGTAACTACACTGTTGCAAAAAATCTGTGGTGAAGCAGTTAGGCGACTGGAAAGAAGATGGAAAATCAGAATTGGAGGGAGGAGAGCTTTTGTAGCAATAGATGAGAGTAAATTCAGACACAAACGTAAGGTAAGGTCTGTATATGTAAGTAAAATAGTCATTTCTGTTGTGTAAGTACAGTACATCTGAATAACTACAGTACTATGTATGCATTGAAAACAGGTTTACATAGAGTAAAATACTCCATCCAAATGTATCTATATTAATCTAAGATTAGAATCACTTTAGGTCCTGTTTATCAGCCTCAATACTGCCGGTAATACTGCATTACATATGTCTATTTCATAGCATACAAATATATATAATCAAGTTTACTTAGAAAAATATGAAAGCTAAAAATTTTGATTTGGATGCTAGCCCTATGAAATGTCATATGCCAGGTAGCACGACCATGATAATGGGGGTGAATCAGACTGCCCTGAAGTGAGTAACACTATAATTTCAGATGATTTTCATAAAAGCATGAAATTTTGCTTATTTTCAGTATGGACGTGGACGACGTGGACCCACCTGGCAAAGACGCTCATGGGTCTTTGGAATGCTGGACGTGAAGAGGTCCCGTAGACGTCCTGTCTTAAAGCTAGTAGAAAATCGATCCAGGATGCAGTTACTCAAAATAATCCGAAAATATATCAGACCTGCAAGTGAGGTGATTAGTGATTCCTGGAGTGCCTACAACAGATTGTCACGTGAAGGATACATTCACTATCAACAGAAACACAATCTGCAGAGAGTGGAGATTTCAGGCTGCTGCCAGAGTTCACTGAGTAGGAAACATTTTGAAGAGTTCTGTTTTCGTTTTTATGTTTAAGTGTTGTCTTTGAACCCCGAATCTTCAGTAATAAGTATATATTACTTAATAATGTTCATGGTAACTTGGTACATCTTGTTACTTTCCACTGTACCTTTGTTATATCTTGGTATCAAACATTCCTTTTTGTGTAGTGCAGTTGCATCTTACTCACTGGTTAATTTGACATGTTTTACTTTGTAATGTTGTGGAACTGTGTTATGTGTTTGTGTTATTTGCATGGAAAAGGGCATAATTGATTACAAATTGCATGACAAGAGCCTAGTAATAGAATGTACAGTGCATTTTCATCTTACTAACTGGTAATTTGACATGTTTTACTTAGTAATGTTGTGGAACTTATATGGTACAAATTCATTTAACTGCATAGACAATGGAATGTTCTATTACAAAGGATAACAGTAATAGCATCGAAAAGAGCAAGGCTTCCTTTTACAGTACAGGTTCAGCTTACTTACTGGAAAATTTGACATGTTTTACTTGATAATGTCCAGGAACATATGTGGTTCAAGTTTGTGTTGATTGCATGAAAAAGGGAGTAATCTACTACAAATTGTATAGCAAGAGCCTGTTAATACAATGGAAACAAGCAAGGCTTCCTTTTACAGTGCATTTTCATCTTAATAACTGGGCAATTTCTCACATTTTACTTAGTGATGTCATGGAACATGAATGGTACAAATTAATTTAACTGCATAGACAATGGAATATTCTATTACAAAGAGTTTAGTAAGAACACAGTGATATCATTGAAACAAGCAAGGCTTCATTTTACAGTACAGTTTTACTTTACTTACTAAGTAAATGATCATGTATTACATAGTAATATATCAGAACCTACATGGTACAAGTTTGTGCTTATTCAATGGCAAAGGGAAGGTATCAAACAATCTTAATTTAACATACATATAACAGTTATTACCAATAGCGTTTTATAATTTACTGGGTAAATACCCAGTATTTTGGCCATGGTTTCATTGTACTTACCTTCTTATTACAGTGGTTAATACCTAGTAACACATTTTGTTACCATATATTTACTGGGTAAATAGCTAGTAATTAGGGGACTGTAGCTACCTGCTTATTACCAGTTTATAACCCAATAATACACTAAAATTTACCATATAGTTACCAGGTAGATACCCAGCATTTTAGCCATAGTTTTATTGTACTTACCTTCTTATTACCAGCAGTAATTACGCAATAATACACTATGATTTACCATATAGTTTGTCAGGCCTGGACTAAAAGGAGGACTCAGATGCAGGGCAGAATCAAAATTCAACAGGCTTTTATTCTGAAATTTCAGGCAACAAGACAGAGTGATAACCAAATAGGCTATAAAACCTGAACCTGACTAAACTTGCAAGGCGAGAAAGAAAACAAAAGGAAAAAGGAGAAAACAAAAACACACCAACGGTGGGATCTCAACGAGAACCGGAGAAAACAAAACTAACACTGACTAATCTCAATCTTAATTAATTACAACAGAAAACACTCTCAAGGAGAAAAACACGGCTATAAAAACTGAATAAACTAGAAAAACAAGAGAACTCAAAATCGCTCCAAAATGGAGGGAAGCAAAAGGCTGAACTGAAAACTGTGAGCAGAGCTACACTATCAAAAACGTTACAACAAAAAATCACTCTACTCGAGGCACAACAAATGACAGAAACAAAAAACAATGAATTTCAAAACTATACAAGACAAGACTGATACTTAACAAGACGAGGCTGTGACGAAGGGCTTAGGTGGAAGTATATGTTGCCAGAACAGTGACTTTAAAATTTGGCATCCAAAAAAAAAAATTGGCATTGAAAACAAAACCAGTACTGAAAAAGGAAACATTGTCATTGAAACATTTGTATTGAAAACAGTTGTATTGGCATCGAAACAAGTATTGGCACTGAAAAAAGAAACTAATTCAAATAATTCAAATCCGAAAATCTTATCATTTTATTTTATTGGGATTTTTCAATGACAATCTTCAGATTTTTTTCTTCATGTCACTTTTTTTTCAGTGACAGATTTTTTTACAATGTCAGTTTTTTTCAGTGTCACTGATTTTCAATTCCAACTTTCTGTCACTGTTTTGGCGTCGAGAGGGAGGGGCCTGAGGGGAGGGGCAAGTAGAGCGTGGTTTGCATATCATTTGAGAAGGTATTTCTTCTCATCTTCTTTATTTCTTTTCTTCACTTGAGACAACATAGCGCGTAGGAAATAATGATTAATCTCACGCATGTCTTATGAGGATGTAGGCTTGACACCATGCCACCCTCAGCCCCGTATTTCCAATTATTTTATAAATCTCTACCGCATAAGTTTCTCCTTTTTCTCTAATTCCCCTAATTTAGAAAATTTAGACAGAACCGTATCAACAAACTACACACCTCTTGCCCGTTTTCCCCCCAATTTGGTACTTTTCAGCTTGACAGACATTGGAGAACACACTCTCAGTCCCGTCCAGAGCCTGAGTTTGACCCCAAGAGCGAAAAATGCTCACCTTGTTTGCCGGCTGGGGTGAAAGTCAGTCTGTGGGCTCCTGCCATGTGTCCAAGTTGTCAAAAGCGAACCTGCCAACAATGCCACCTGTAGTTTCTGGGCTTTCCTCCTCAAAGGTGTCGATGTGTAGTTTGATGATAAAAGAATTCTGCGGAGGCAAGGCTGGGTGGAATGATAGAGCAATCTTATTTAAAACAGAATCTAGAGCCTTGAGTCCGGATCAGAAACGGCCGTGTTCTGATATTATCAAATCTGTGGACAAAACAATGCCAAAATGCTCTGCCCTCGGCTCCATCAAAACCTCAGCCTTTGCTCTTAGGAGGTTTTCCAAGTGCCACCCCTGTTCCTTCTGTCAGGGCCTTTTTTAGAGTCTCTTCTCAAAGACACCCGCTTCTTCTGATTGGTTCCCTTGCCAAATTATTTAACGGACAAAAAAAGAGTTTGACCTGTGTTAGGCATCTCTCACTATTTGGCATGCAGGTCAAGCTTAGCTAAGAACTTTGTCATCTGTTACCTTTGGCTCCTTGCAGTTGGAACCTACCTCCTGGACCTTCATTCACACAATGAAAATCAATGATTGTAATGTCTGAATCTAACCTAAGTAGGTCAGAATGTGTTGTCCTCCAGATACCTCACCAGCATATGTTGTGTTTTGGTGTTGGGATGCTGAGGCCTGTACTGCGAAGGGGGCTCAACATAGCCAGGCTTTGTGCTCATGATGCAGCTCAACAAAGCCCAGAGTCCCCAATCAGAGTTAAACGGTACTGCGACGGTGGTTATCAACTTACTTTGTCAAGTCCGGTTCTCTGCTTTGTGCTCTGTGTGCGTTCACATAAAAGAGGGCGTTTGACGTCATATTATTCTACTTCCATGTGAAAATGGATCGATCCCGGGCCACATATTTTACTCAAGATGAGCAGATTCTTATCATGCAAGGCTATGAAGAATTCAAAGAAACCATCACGGTAAAAAGTAACATTGAGCGCTGAACACGCCGACAGAGCGAGGGAGGGCTGCTGGCAGAAAAGTTCTGACCGTGTAAATGCGGAAGTTAGCAATGATTAATATCATGATCAATATTATATTAAGCCCTTAGTGTTTTAATTTCTGAAAGCTCAACATTGTGCAACTTTTACATATTAACCCTCATCCATTTAAAAAATAAATAAACTGAAGCAACAACTATCTTTTTTCATTTTTGAATGATGTCTATATTGTTTTCACATTTTACTGATCTCAGTTATAGAATGCGCATGTGTGTCTTATTGAAAGCGAGGCTGAGTGTGCGTAGGCTATAAATGTTCAGTGTTTTGTTTTTTGTATCACTGTGTCGGGATGAACAAGCAAATGTAGCTACTGTCCCTGTACAATGACAATAAAGACCTGTGAACAGTGAAAATAGCTCAAGCCTGTAAGATTTGTGTTTGGGCGTACACTGCCCTACGACGGGTGAAACATTGATCAGTTCATCAGTTTATTCATGGCCACATCAAAGAAATAATGAACTTTACTCATTAGCTGTGACAAATAAATACTAGGTTGGCCTAATGCTAGTGGATCAGCGCCACTCACATTGTAGTGCTGCCCGCATTATTCTTGCTCCCAGGTCCACCGGGTTCTCAATGAATGGTGACGCCATCTCCGAATGAGTTACACAGTGAAACAGCGGCGCTTTTATAGCCGATTTTAAGCTGAAACTCTGAACAGAACCTGGTCGGGACCAGGGTATGAGCTAAGCAAAAGTAACCATGGTGATCTAGCCGGGTTAAAAGAGAGCCACCTTTGTAGTACAGGGAAGCCTGGCTTTAGACTCAACATACCTCGCTAACCCACTAAACTGGCTTCACAGTACAGGCCTCTGGTGACCAGCATGTCAACAACTTATTTCATATTGCAGAGTATGAGGAGGAGTGAATTTGGCTCAAGTCTGGACTAAAAGGAGGACAGAGTACAGGGCACAGAGTCAGTGAGGTTGTCACAGAACACCAAATTTATTGAACACAAGCTTCAAAGCTACAAGATTTTGGGCTCATTTGAGGGCCCCTGAAGCAAACTGTAAATACTACACTTAATATACAAAAATATAAATGCAACACTTTGTTTGTTTGCTCCTGTTTCTCTCAGTAAACAGTGTTATAAAAATGTTACTTTTGTATGTACACAAAATAATTACTTCTTTCAGATGTTGAGCACACATTTGTTAAAATCCAATAAGATAAGCCATCCACCTGACAGGTGTGGCAAATCAAGGTGCTGATTGAACAGGACTTCTGGCACAGGCGTTCCCTGCCAGTATGGGCAGGGAACTTCCCATGCTGGTGCTGGGATGCTGGTGACCAGGTTCATCAGCAAGACTATGCTGGTAGGCCAGCATAATTATTGGGACGTTGCTGGTGGACCAGCTTTATCATGCTGGTCCACCAGCCTAACCAGCACTAACCAGCATAGACCAACATAGAACAAGATGGAAATCATGCTGGTCTATGCTGTTTTTTTTCAGCAGGGATGCCAGTGTAATGCAGCAAAACATTTATTCAACTAAACATAACACACCCTAAACTGTGTGAATGTTAGTTATCAGTGGTGTAGAGCAAATGTGTGTGAGTGGTAAATAAAGGAACAACCTCAAAATAAACTGAAATGACCATGGCTGCCAGCAGGGGCGAAAATCCCAAGTCATAGTTGGAGGGGACAATAAACAGTAATATTTTAGAGAATACTTCCACGGGGGGACAAGGAATAAAAGTTGTAGCCTGTCTTTTATACAGCATCTTTTTACTGCAATTTGACACTTTAGTCTCTCTATCTCTCCAACAGGCAGGCAGAAGACCTTTCTTAGCACTGGCTGAGTCCACCTGCACACGTCTAGATTTAAAACAAAATGATTGAAATCAAATTAACATGTACACATGCAATGAATAAACTAATTATCAGGCAAACATCTAAGTTTGTTTTAACAGATTTCTCATGATCAGATAACTGCCTTTTTCCAGATGAAAGATATCAGATTACACTATGTTCTCTCTCTCTCTCTCTCTCGCAGTGTTCCACTCTTCCACTGTCAGCATGTTCAAATCAAATGTTTTAAAAAATTTATCAGAATTAATGATAGTTACAATAATTTCATTATACTGTATTAGTCCTTACCCTACCTGTATACAAGTTCTTGTTTATTCACCCAGCAATACAAAACAATGGTATTAGGTGGAAGGTGGCAATAATACACTTTATGTGAACACATCTGACATAATACCTTTGTTCACTGTTCTAACTTCCACCACAGTCCATTAAATATCTTATAATATTCAACAGCTGATTGTTAGCGTTACCTAGCAGCAGCATGCCGCCGAAGAAGGCAATGACAGCTGAGGAGGGAGACGAACTTAAAAACACCCTGTAGTTTTTGGCTGAAGAGATTTCTGCGGTCAAACAGCAGCAGAAAGGCCTCCTGGGGCTGTTGGAAGAGGTGAAGGCTCTCAGGATCCAGAACGCCGAGAAGGACCGGCGTCTGGTGGAGCTGGAGAACAGAGTGGCGGACCTGGAGCAATACTCCAGGATCAATGATGTAATTGTGACTGGGCTCCGCATCAAACCCCGGTCATACGCCCGGGCGGTGACCACTGACAACGGGGGGGAGCCTGGTGAGCAGGATGACAGATCGGCAGAGCAACAGGTGGCTGCCTTCTTCCACTCAAAGGGGATTGAAGTGGATTTAAACAACATAGAGGCATGCCACCCTCTGCCCCGGAAAAGTGACGGAAATACATCAACCATTATCATGTGATTTGTAAACAGAAAACACAAGTCGGCACTGTTGAAGCAGGGAAGGAAACTGAAAGGAACGAATGTCTTCATTAACGAGCACCTCACAAAACGAAACTCCGACATCGCAAGAAAAGCACGCTTTCTGAAAAAACAAGGGAAAATTCAAAGCACATGGACAAGCAATTGTAAAGTACTGATCAAGCTGAACGGAACGCCAGAACATGTAAAAATTGTCGTCATCAGGAACATGGAGGAGCTGGACAGGTACCAGTGAGCATCATGAACTGGACTGTAAGGTATGATCCATTCCATACACGATCATGACACCGTCGGAAATATCTCATACACCTTCATCTGGGAACCATGACGACACAACTCAAAGGAATTTTGATCTCGACAATATGGAACTGAAAACTTTTCAGTATACAGACCATAATGTACTGGACATAGAAAACGATATAGATCCAGACAATAATTTCTTTTCCAATATCACTGATAATTGCTGTTACTATACGGACAAACAGTACAATCAGACCATTAAAACGGATAACAAACTATCCATAATCCATTTCAACAGCAGAAGCATGTACGCAAATTTTAGTAACATTAAGGATTACTTGAATAAATTTACAAAACATTCAAGAAACATGGATTAAAGCTGATAAAGGAATGGATTTCGAGCTGGATGGATATGAACTCAACCACATCAACAGAAAGAACAAAAGCGGAGGAGGTGTGGCTGTATATGTGGACAAAGACTTGAACTATAGGGTAGTGGAAAATATGTCAACTGCTGTGGACAATCTGTTTGAATGTATAACAATTGAAATCTGTAGAGAAAAAAACAAAAATGTAATAATCAGCTGTATTTATAGGGCACCAGGTTCTAGCATGGAATCATTTAATAACTGGATGGAGGCATCTTTTTCAAAGGTTAATCAAAAAGTCATTTTCATCTGTGGCGACCTCAACATTGATCTTTTGAATCCAAACAAGCACAAAGCAACAGATGAATTCATTAATACAATGTACAGCATGAGCCTTTATCCAAAAATCACCAGACCTAGCAGAATCACACCTCACTGTTCCACATTAATCGACAACATCTTCACCAATGATATTGAAAACAACACTGTCAGCGGATTACTGATCATTGACATCAGTGACGACTTGCCAGTCTTCACAGTTTACGATGGTGAATTTAAAGGAAACCAGACAGATGAAAAGACAACATATAGACGGCTGAGGACAGATGAAACTATGGAGGCACTGAGAAATGACCTATGTGCACAAAAGTGGGATGCTGTGTATAAGGAAAGTGATATTGATAAGGCATACAACATATTTTTAAGCATATTTACATCATTATATAATAAAAATTGTCCAATTAAACAATATAGTAGGAAACATAAATACTCAGATCGACCATGGATCACTAAGGGGTTACAGAATGCCTGTAAAAAGAAAAATACACTCTATAGAGAATTTATAAAAGAAAGAACTAAAGAGGCTGAAAATAAATACAAAAAATATAAAAACAGATTAATCAGTATTTTAAGGAAAAGTAAAAAGGAATACTATCATGAGATATTAAATAGAAATAAAAGACATATTAAAGGAATATGGGATATACTAAACACCATTATCAAAAATGGCTCTAGACAATGCTACCCTCAGTATTTCATAGATAATGATATCAGAAAGGAAAACATGGAGGATATAGTGAATATCTTTAACCAGTTCTTTGTGAGTGTTGGACCAAACCTGGCTGAAAAAAATCCTGATCCCCCGTCATCACAGGATTGGAATGATAATCTTATAGATAGAAACACTAACTCAATGTTCCTCACAGCAGTGGAAGAGGAAGAAATAATTGATATTGTGAATAAATGTAAAGATAAAACATCTACTGATGGGAATAACATTGATATGAAAATTGTGAAAAAGGTCATTGAGGGGATTTCAGAACCGCTAACTTTCATCTGTAATTTATCATTCCAAACTGGCAAATTTCCAAGCAAAATGAAAATGGCTAAAGTTGTACCGCTGTATAAATCTGGAGATAGACACCAATTCACAAATTACAGACCCGTCTCATTACTACCACAATTTTCAAAAATTCTAGAAAAAGTATTCAATAATCGATTAGACAAATTCATAGTCAAACATAAATTACTCACTGACAATCAGTACGGATTCAGACCAAACAGTTCAACATCACTGGCATCAATGGAATCAATAGAAGTAATCACTAACGCCATAGAAAATAAACAATATGCAATTGGAATATTCATTGACCTTAAGAAAGCCTTTGACACAATCAATCATGACATATTAATCAATAAACTGGAACGGTACAGGGGGATAGTTTTGCACTGGGTTGAGAGTTATTTAAAGGGCCGGAGTCAATTTGTGAAGTTGGGAGACTATAGCTCATCGTGCTTGGACATTGCCTGTGGCGTCCCCCAGGGGTCAGTGCTGGGTCCCAAACTGTTTATTCTATATATAAATGATATATGTAACGTCTCAAATATATTGAAATTGGTACTTTTTGCTGATGACACGAACATGTTTTGCTCAGGGAATAATTTACAGGAGCTTCTGGGGTGTATCACTGAAGAAATGTGTAAATTAAAAAGATGGTTTGATAGAAACAAATTATCTTTAAATTTAAACAAAACCAAATTCATGTTATTTGGGAACTGTAAAATGAACACTCAAGCAATAATACAGATAGACGGGGTGGACATTGCAAGGGTACATGAAAATAGATTTCTGGGTGTAATTATGGACGAACAAATAACATGGAAACCTCACATAAAGCATGTTCGAAGCAAACTGACACGGAGCATCTCAGTACTAAGTAAGGCAAAACACTTTCTGGACCACAAATCACTCCACATTCTTTACAATTCACTGATATTACCGTATTTGAGTTACTGTGCAGAGATTTGGGGCAATACTTATAAATCTACACTACAACCACTGTCGATTCTGCAAAAAAGAGCAATCAGGATAATTCATAACACTGGTTACAGAGAACACACTAACCCCTTATTCAAAAAATCAAAAATACTGAAACTCACTGATCTGGTAAGCTTCCAAACAGCACAAATCATGTATAGAGCAACAAACAACATATTACCAGTAAATATTCAAGCATGTTTTTTTCCGAGAGAAGGGGGATATAATCTGAGGGGGGAACTGAATCTAAAACATCTGTATGCATGCTCAACTTTAAAAACCTTTTGCATTTCAATCTGTGGAGTGAAACTGTGGAACAGACTAGCGGAGGAGCTCAGACAATGTCCAACCATGAGCAAATTCAAACAGCGGTACAAACAGATGGTATTTACAAGGTACAGGGCAGAAGAGGGGTATGACAAACACTAGGGTTCTCACATTTTGCCATACTTGTCATTTATTTTATTTTTACACAAGCGGTTATTGTGTTGTTTGTTGGTGATTGTTTGTGTTGAGAGTATTAAAAAAATAATAATAATAAAAAAAAAAACAAAAAAAACAGGATACACAGGAAGTAAGATAACCTATAGTACTAGGTACTAAGTGGAGAAGGAGTAGGAATTAATAAGCTAATGCTTCTTCCTACTCCTTTTCAAACATACAAGGGGTTTTAATGACTAGCGCTTCAAGTGTAATATATTTTTCACATGTTTGAAATAAAGCATTCATTCATTTATCTTTACAAGAGGTAAAAGCTCCAAACAATCCCAAAACTAAAGGAAATACCTTCAAGAATAATCCAACATAAAACAATTTCTCAAAAATATATATTTATTGTGTTGTCAACAAACATCTGACAACTTTGCCACACAACTGTATGTATTCTGTTTTACAGATAGAGAGTTACTGCTCTTGTCCTGTCCTCTCCTCTCCTTTCCTCTCTGTCTGTGACTATCACTATCTGTAGCTTTTAACTTAGCTTAACAGCACTCTTAATTGAGTAGGCTTTTGAACAATGCAGGATAAATGTTGCAGACAGCCTGGACCTGGCGCTTTTAGTAAATGGGATGTGTGTTGTTGTAACTATGTAACAATAGGCGAGTTCAAGATCAAGCAGCGCTGCGCAGCGTGATGCATGCTGGTTAAATGTGTCCACGATGACCTGGATGGGAGTGGTTTCTGCTCCGCATCTGATGTCACATGACCTTAAGGTACTGCGCGACCCCAGACCCACCTTCATGACGTCAGGACTTTGCCCTAATTGGCTCTCATCTACGCTGACGTATATGACGTGTGTTTCGATTAATTTCCATATTCATAAGGCCTCTGCCTCTTTTCTACTCAAATATCACATACCTTCAGATCAGTAGCAGCCGTGTGGTCGCACCTGTGGGATAGTCAACATGAATAAACCTATAAAATCCTTCATGTAACGCAACAACCCTGAAAGATGTCATCAATAAACTGCTCAGTTCTGTCAGCTTAGGGTGATGATGGAGAAGTGGTTAACTGCTGTGTCCAGTGTTATCTGTTCTATCCACTCTTATTAATTAACCCTTTCTGTTCCCGTCACATTAACAATACAAAGAATTATCCTGAGCTATTCTGTGTGTGATGAGATGGTGCAGCGGGACAAGGCATCTGATTCACTCATTTGTTCTGATTATTGTATTTCATTCATTCAGTGAAATGTATTTCATTCATTGTGAATAATGTTTCTATAAGAAAATGCTTCATCTTATGTGTTTATAGTTATGCTTATTTGTTAAATGTAGTCAGCAAATTCCCCTCAGCTGTGATATAATCATGATGCACCTAAGCACAGTGTCATCATAATAATGAATAACTGTTGTAATTGTATTGTTATTGTGCAAGACTTACTATAATGTACCAGATAGACAAAGTTCAAATGTATTTAATGGTGATATTACAAGGAAAAGATCATTTACAGTAAGAGAACATTTAGGCCCTTCATCTACTCTTGATGAGTCACTGTGTGACCGTTTGAAGTGAAGCAATTACAAAGTATCCAAATTTGAAGTTGTTATTGTGACAAAGCTGTCACATTCTGTTGTCTCTAAATATGAACTGTCTGTCTGTATACATACACATACATACATATATATATATATATATATATATATATATATATATATATATATATATATATATATATATATATATACATATATATATATATATTTGTTTTGGTTGACAACTATTTTGAACATCTCAGATTAAATAATTTCTGAAGGAGATTAATATGAGAAAAAGGCCAGCAAAGTTCCCATAGCATCAGGTAAGAAAACTGATCGCAGTCGTTGTTGATTGTAATCAAACATTAATGGAATTTCAATTTCCTCCACTTCTTCGCCGACGAAGAAGGCAAACACCGCAAGCTCAGCCAAGTCACGTCACGTCTACGGGAAGAGAGAGTGTCCGACTTCATAGCAGCGTTTGTAGCCCCGCCCCTGCTGTCGCCAGCAGATCTCGCTGATGCAGTCAGGCAGCAGGAGGTCAACTTGAACGCGCCTCATGTCTATGTGGTATAGACCTCTTACCCCGAGCGGAGCACGGTGTGAGTAGCAGGCTCCGCCCACACGCTGCTGCAGCTGCTAGCTCCGCCCGTTGGAAAGAGAAGGATCTAACTGCAGAGCCGGAGCGCCCGCATGCGTACGTCTAAAACGGTGGCTGTCGCGCATGCGTATGTCTAAAACGGTGGCAGTCGCGCATGCGTACGTCTAAAACGGCTGCGTCTAGAACTGCGGGGGCGGGGCCTTCGGGGCGCTCCGGCGCTGCAGTTCGATGATATTGGAGCGCCCCGAAGGCCCCACCCCCGCAGTTCTAGACGCAGCCGTTAGACGTACGCATGCGCGAAAACCCGCAGAACACTTAACCACCAGCTAACATTATCAAGATAATACTCCACTTTTCTAGTCATTAATTCAGTAAAATATATGTATATTTTATTCAATAAAGGATTTTTTTTAGCATTATAAACATGTATTCTTCTGTGATACATTTTTTATTGAAATATATATATATATATAAATAAAAAATATAAACAATATAAATATCTATATATCTATCTATAGATATAGATAGATATAAATAAACATTAATCTTTTTGTGATCAATTTTTTATTGACAATATTGTACAAATATATATATAAATAAATATATATACATATAAATTATATATACATATATTATATATATACACATGAAATGGATTTTTATTGACAAATAATATTGTACAAATATATACATATATATATATAAATTAAAAAATATATAATAAATTATATATATATATATATATATATATATATATGTATATATGTATATATATACATATATATATATATACATATATACATATATATATATATATATATGTATATATATATTTATTCACATCATATACAACATATTTTCCCCCACACAGTGAGATTTTGTAACTTTAGCAAAAGAAGAGCTAAACAGGATTCTTTGGGAATTCTACGGGTCAGCAAGAAACAGCTATGGTCTAAGAGCACATTCGAGGTAAATAAAGTGATAAATCTGAAACTTCTCTGTTCTTTATAATTAGATAATAAGATTAAAATGAAACAAGTCTGAGCTGAGTATTTTATCATTATAATTTTTTTTAGAAATGTTATAAGTCACATTTATAGAATACATAGAATAGAATGGAATAGTCTTTATTGTCATTGTACAGGAGGGTACAATGACATTGAGGGTGCTCCCACAGCAACAAATAAAAAAGCAACACATAGAATAAATAGTAATATAAATAAATTAGATATATAGCCCTTTAAGGTCTTAAAGGGAGGTAGAAGGAGGTAGGCCCAGGGGGAGAAACTGTCTGTCACACCTGCTGGTGTGGGACTTTGTTGACCTGTAGCATCTCCCAGAGGGCAACAGATCAAACAGGGGGTATGCAGGATGTGAGGGGTCTCCTGTGTTGGCCTTAGTTCTTCTGAGGTAGCAGGATGTGGTGATGTGTTCCAGGCTGGTCAGAGGGCAGCCGATGATCTTTTGGGCAGTCTTTATGACCCTCTGCACCGCCTTCCTGTCCTCGGCTGTTGAGCCTGCATACCACACACCCAGACAGTACGTCAGTACGCTCTCCACAGAGGAGTGATAGAAGGCCAGCAGCAGCTTTCTTTTAACAGTGAAACACTACATTTAAAACAAATTAAAAAATAATAATTTTGATATACCAGTTACACTATACAATATTGAAGGTGCTGTGAGGTGTTACTCAAAAGATAAGCAAAATAATTCAGCAGCTGACTGATGTTAAATGGAAGATCAATAATCGTTAATAATTGAAAATCGAATCGATAATTGTTAATAATCGAAAATCGATTTGTAATCGAATCGAGACTTCAATAATCGGAATCGAATCAAATCGGGAAATTGGGCCGATTAACCCACCTAGAGTGAACCTCATGAAGCTGCTTCTACAAAGTGCTATAAGTTAATGTCTTTGATTTAAACGCACGGACATATTCAGGAAACAGAGAGGAACCAAAAACACTGTCTGTAACGTTTTTTGATGATTATAAACGTTAACTACTCCACATGTTTAGTATACAGGTCGGTATACTGAACTATGGTATACTATACCAAACCATTTTATAATGTTTTTATGAGTGCTTACAGCTGCTAATGTATGTAACGCTGATGTAATGATACATGACAGTTAAATGTTGAATCTGTCCATGATAACCACATCCTGACATGTAAATGTGGCATCTGTGTAAATAAAAAACATCAATGTCATTTTTATAACTAAAGTGATTTTTTAAGATCTAAGTACTAATAATAACAATCATGGCAACAAAAAAATGTACAAAGTCTGCAAATCAAGATCAGAACCTGCAGCAGCAGTGAGCCTGCTTTCTTTTCTTTCAGCAGTGAAGAGATATACTCCATGACAGAATATTGTAACATATGATCCGAACGTGTGTGAATGTGTAAATTAGAGACATTAACTTATAGCACTTGGCAGAAGGAGCTTTATAAAGTTCACTCCATTAGCTTACGAGGCTGATCTGCCACATCCAATATGGCAGCGACGTCGACGTACCACCACACTGGGGTTTCCACAATGCTTGACGTGTATTACTAACATAAACATTAACTTACTATGCCCAGTTGTACGGCTACCATTTTATCATACATGAACAAAAATATAAAAATAGGCGTCCGTCCGTAGTATGTGCGCCGCTCAACTAACGTTAGCATAACAAATACAAGGCGCTATCTGATGACGTTACTCTCTCGTATCTAGGCAACACAGTACACAGTCATAAAGGTACATTTCACAATTTCGACTGTTAACAGTAATTGAATAAAATCTTTACCGCTATATCATTACTAGTGATTAAATTCATGAATTAATGCTTAAGTTTGACAGCTATCCCATGGTATAGCTGGCTCCCGGGCGTTAGAAAGGATAGGCTGACATTAACGTTATTCATTGAAGGTAACGTTAGCTAACGTTTGCTTAATAACCTTAAAGAAAACAATCAGGGATTAGAGACCTCATGGAGAAGATGGCGGCAGCCGGCAGGTCAGGTGCGACAAGTGCTCTCCTAGCGCTTTTAACATTTGGATTTATTTTAAACTTTCTAGACACAGGTCCTTTTTTAAATGTAAAAGAAGCTGCTACCAACCTTACTGCTCATGGAGGCACTATGAAGCACTTTGGCTACGGCAAATGTACTCTGATGCAAACATTTGTTTTCACTGCCGGCCAACAACAACACAAGCGCAACAGTGTAATCCGAAGTAAACAGCAAAATAACAATCTTACCATCATCACACTCTATCTGCTGCTATCTGGAGATATACACCAGTGCCCAGGACCGACCGGAACCCTCAACAAAGACGAGAAATGCAATACCCCTGTCTCTCAGGTACGTGGTTATCACAGTGAAAGCACGGTGATTGAATTCACACACCAACCTAATCTGCTGCCCCATGTCTGTTGTCCGGGGACCGAGGACGGGCCTGTGGAGGTGCGCCGGCTGGGAGGCAGATCTGTCGGAGCGGGGGAGCGGAGGCCTGGGGCGCTCGGGGCTATCGGCGTGGGCGACGGAGGTATCGGAGCCAGGAATCGATCTGTGGGCGCGCAAGGCGAAGGGGAAGCCGCGGTAGCCATGGGAAAAGTGTTTGCATTTCCGCAACACGGAAACCTGAGTGACTCCCTCTGCCCAGCAGACCCGGACGTCGGGCGTTGTGTTCAAAGTCACCGCGTCAGTAGGAAAAAACACGCGCACAAAAACAGTAGGATTAACCCTGTTTTAAAAAAACACCGCAAACTAAACTTTTTCAAAACTGTTAATCAGTCTTTGGTGATCTGGGATCAGCAACATAAACCCAAAGGTGTTTTTGGAGGACATATTAACATTCGTAGCCTCACCCCTAAAGCTGATCAAGTCCATCATCTTCTTGAAAACTCTAATTTAGATTTCTTATGCCTGTCAGAGACATGGTTACACAGCAATTCTCCATCAGCTGCACTGTATGTGCCAGGCTATAAAATCTTTAGACAAGATCGATCTAATGGCAGAGGGGGTGGAGTTATGATTTATATCAGAGATCATTTTAAATGTCAACAAATATGCTGGCCTTTTAATCATGACTTAGAATGTCTAGGACTGAATGTAATGCTCTCTCCTGAAATGTCTTTCATGCTTATTGTCATATATCGTCCACCTTCTTCTAATAATGATTTTTACACCACATTTAAAAAACTGCTTCAAGCATGTGATTTTAAAAAAGAAGTAATACTACTTGGTGATCTTAATTGTAACTGGATTGACAAGATAAATAGAAAAGTCCTTAAACAGATAATGGATGGTTTAGATTTTATACAAATCATAGAAGGACCAACCAGAATAACTACCTCTTCCCAGACACAGATAGACTTAATATTCAGCAACAAGCCCGGGAGAGTTGTTAAAACACTTAATTTTATTACTGGTCTATCTGATCATAATTTAATATTAATATCCAGAAAACTTACAAAGAAGCGTTTCCATCATTCTCACAAACCTATGGAACAACTTAGAATCCCAAAGAGAGAATCTGTAAATTTTGAAAGAGCAGTGCAGCAGACCAATTGGGTAGACATACTAAACAGGAACAATGTGGAAGCAGACTGTAGATTGTTTGCAACCAAGTTAGACAATTTAGTCAAGGAGTTCACTCGAAAAGTCAAAAATCGGAACAAAAATAAGAGCAATACACTTCCTTGGCTCAATAATGACATATTTAATTTGATGAAAGAAAGGGACCTGTCACTGAAAAGAGCTCTGAAAACCAAATCAGTCATTGATAGGCACAGGTTCACTTCCTTACGCAACAAAGTTATGAAAGCCATTAGAAATGCCAAAGCCAACTTTTTTATAACAATTATTAATGAGGCAAAAGGTAACACTAAACTGATCTGGGAATTAATCACAGGCCTAAGAAGCAGCTAGAGCTGAAGATAAATGATAAGCTAATACAAGATCCAGCAAAAATTGCCTCAGCTTTTAATAAATACTTTATCGACTCTGTGACTGAGATTGCACAGCAACATTTCCTTTAGTAACAGAAACCATCATTAAAACTGATAATAGTAAGACTTCTTTTTGTATTCAACTTATTTCTGAACTAAAAACTAAGGCAATAATAAACTCTCTTAAAACTTCAATGGCCAAGGATATATACAGGATGGATTCAGCAATGCTCAAATCTCTAAAAGACCATCTAGCCTGTCCTATTTCACAAATCATAAATCTATCATTATTGCAGGGAGCATTTCCAAGTGCCTGGAAGACTGCAATTGTATCTCCTATTTTTAAATCAGATGACCACCAGAATATCAGTAACTATTGCCCAATTAGCATTCTACCTGTAGTATCCAAGGTTGCTGAAAAGTGGGTATCAGAGCAGCTTGTCTCCTTCTTGAACACCAGTGAATTTTCTCTCCATCCCATGCAGTTTGGCTTTAGGGCCAACTACTCCACTGAAACAGCCAACTGCCTTTTCTTAGAAAAGGTCCGAGCTATGGTCGACAAAGGAGGTGTTGTTGGTGCAGTGTTCCTAGACCTGCGCAAAGCCTTCGACACAGTCAACCATAAGGTCCTCCTGGCCAAACTATCCTCCTTCAACTTTTCTCCATTAGCACTTAGCTGGTTTGAATCTTACCTGACTGGTAGATGTCAACATGTTGTTGTTAACAACCAACTTTCTCCAGCTCTTGAGTTGTACACTGGAGTACCACAAGGGTCAATCCTTGGTCCACTACTGTTTTCTTTATATATTAACAACCTGCCATCCGTCTGTCCCGATGTGGAAACCCAGTTATATGCAGATGACACTGTAATGTATGTGCATGCCAGGACAAAGCAGTTGGCAGCTGCTAAACTCACTTCAGCGTTAGAGCAGATCTCTAAATGGCTAAACTGCTCCTGCCTCCAACTTAATCTAAAAAAAACTGTAGGAATGTTCTTCACTAAAAGGCAATGTAATATTCTGCCAACTATAACAATCTCAGGTCATAATATTGATATTGTGTCATAGGTCAAATATCTGGGAATTGTTATTGACTCCAATCTAACGTTCAAAAAGCACATAAAAAAAGTAAGTCAAAGAGTTAGGTTCAGTTTAGCAAATTTTAAATATATAAGAAACACAATGACTTTTAATGCCGCCAAATTATATGTGAACGCCATGGTCATGACCCATCTAACATACTGCCTCACAAGCTGGGGACAAACCAATGCCTCTACACTGAAGCCATTGGAAACCCTGTACAAACAAACCCTTAAAGTCTTGGATCAGAAACCGAACAGCTCACATTATTGTACCATCCTACACAAACACAAGCTTCTGAGTTGGGAAGATGTCATAAAATATAGGAACATCTGTCTGGTCTTTAAAATCCTGCATGGTTTAGCTCCCCCTCCACTGAACTCACTCATAAACCAACGCAGCACTGTTCAGATCACTAGAAGCACCACACGTGGTGACTTATCAATCCCACAAAAGAAAAGTACATTTGGTCAGTTATCATTCTCTGTTAAAGCAATACATAATTGGAACTCACTTCCCACCCATATCAAAGATACACATACATACTCCACTTTTACAGCCAAGTTAAAAACATGGCTAGTCGACAGTTACACCTGCACACACTAACATATGGCTGTGTGTTATCTGCGTCATGGATGCTGCCTGTCGACAGTGTGTGATGTCTGTCCACACTCCTGAATGTGATTGTATGTGCTGATGTGTGATTATATTTTGTGCTGTTTCTGTATGCTTTGATTATGTGTTGTCTTTGCATGATTGTACTGATGTTTCACTGTTTTCTCTTATCTTATCTTATCTTATCCTTTCTTATCTTATCTTATCTTATCATCATCATTGATTTATCTTGTCTCCTAGCTGTCCTAATGCTCTCTTTTTAATCAGTGTGCTGTAATATATTGTTTTTGTTTTTTTTTGTTTTGTTTTTTAGGGTGCCTATTGTCATCTGGCCGGGGACTACAGCAGGATATTAGCCATGTTGGCTAAAGCTGCCCTTTTTACTGTTGTTGATGCAGTTAATTAATTGGGATTGTCTTCGATATAATAAACTAATAAACTAAACTAAACTAAACTAAACTAACTAAGGTTAACTTTACCACTGCTTACGGTTATCAAAACGTTAACATTAAAACTCAAAAGATACAACGTAGTCACCAACAAAGAGTAGACGTAACATAATATACTTAATAATCACTAGTATTTTACACAGATTTTACCGTTCACTGTACCGCCACCTTTTCAGAATGACTTTTCAATTTCAACTCGCGCATGCGTACGTCTAAAACGGTGGCAGTCGCGCATGCGTATGTTAGTGTGTTAGCGAGGTATGTTGAGTCTAAAGCCAGGCTTCCCTGAACTACAAAGGTGGCTCTCTTTTAACCCGGCTAGATCACCATGGTGTTTCACTGTGTAACTCATTCGGAGATGGCGTCACCATTCATTGAGAACCCGGTGGACCTGGGAGCAAGAATAATTCAGGCAGCACTACGACGTGAGCGGCTTCTTCGAGATCGCGCTGATCCGCTGGCATTTCCTGATGAAATTCTCTATGAGCGATATAGATTTTCAGCCGAGGGAATACGGTACATTTGCTGACTTATTGAGCCGAGTGTCAGGAATGCCACTGAAGAAGCTGTGCGCTCACTCAGTGCATTTACATGACACTCAAGAAAACCGAATTACTGTGTTAGTCTGACTATGATGGTATTTTTAAGATGCATGTATACACCTTAGTCTGACTAAAATCGGACCGGATCAGATTTCTCATAGTCGAATTACACCACGTAGATTATTCGATTGAAAGTCGCATTACTCCTGCATGTATACATTTCCAGCGGATCGGATCGGATTTTGGGTTCTGCACAGGCGCGAGATTTTTCCCCGGGGCCGTGAGCCGGAAGTAGATGGACGGCGGCGGCGGCGTCTTTCCTCACCGCAAGAAAGAGCGCCAGAGTGCACCTAGTTTGTGTACTTATCATGTACACCATATACGAAGTGTACAAAGATGTAGCTTCGTCTTGCTCTTCGTACGCCATCTTGCTTGAATGCCGAGGCAGCTGGTGACGTAAAGAGGTCAGCCGGAGGTGCGCCGTTAACACTAGTTGAAATGGGCACAGCGCCACCTAGCGTACCGGGTATGACATGCTTTTGGCAGTAATTCGATTTTCTCACCAGCATGTATACTCGGATAATTGCAGTTGTCCGATTGAGCAGCAGAGTCGAACTATGGCTGTAATCTGACTAAGCTGTGCATGTAAACGCACTGACTGTCGGGCAAACTGTTTGTGTAGCCCTTCGTTTTGTTGCCACAGGAACCTTCTTACATTCAGTTGGTGATGCAGAAAATCTGAGCAAGAACACACACTGACAAAATGATGGGGCAGCTTGGCTACATACCACTCTGAATGATGTGTTTGTATTTGGCTCTAACTTGCTGCCATGTCCGACTGCTGCTTCCACATCTTAATAAAATGCAATATGAAATATTAATTAGGCCAACCTAGTATTTATTTGTCACAGATAATGAGTAAAGTTAATTATTTCTTTGATGTGTCCATGAATAAACTGATGAACTGATCAATGTTTCCCCCGTTGTAGGGCAGTGTACGCCCAAACACAAATCTGACAGGCTGGAGCTGTTTTCACTGTCAGAAAGCTCTTTATTGACATTGTACAGGGACAGTCGCTACATTTGCCTGTTCATCCCGACACACTGATACAATAAACAACACTGAACATTTATAGCCTACGCACACTCAGCCTCGCTTTCAATAAAACACACACGCGCATTCTATAACTGAGATCAGTAAAATGTGAAAACAATATAGACATCATTCAAAAATGAAAAAAGATAGTTGTTGCTTCAGTGTATTTATTTTTTAAATGGATGAGGGTTAATATGTAAAAGTTGCACAGTGTTGAGCTTTCAGAAATGAAAACACTAAGGGCTTAATATAATATTGATCATAATATTAATCATTGTTAACTTACGCATTTACACGGTCAGCAGTTTTCTGCCAGCAGCCCTCCCTCGCTCTGTTGGCGGCGACAGTGTTACTTTTTGCCGTGATGGTTTCTTTGAATTCTTCATAGCCTTGCATAATAAGAATCTGCTCATCCTGAGTAAAATATGTGGCCCGGGATCGATCCATTTTCACACGGAGGTAGAATAATATGACGTCAAACGCCCCCATTTATGTGAGCGCGCGCAGAGCACAAAGCAGAGAACCGGACTTGACAAATCAAGTTGATAACCACCGTCGCAGTACCGTTTAACTCTGTTTGGGGACTTGGGGCTTTGTTGAGCTGCATCATGAGCACAAAGCCTGGCTATGTTGAGCCCTCTTCGCAGTACAGGCCTCTGGAAGATGCGTGAAGGCTACAGAGAGGTAAAAACATAAGAGAGGGTTAGAGCGAGGCCGTCACACCAGTAGTTCAGCCGTACTGGCTAGTTGTAGTTAAAGAAATAAATTAAATTCTTGGTTTTGACATTGAGTATAATTTTCCGACTGTATATTTGTGTAATCTACCAGTTGATCTCAATTCCCAGGATACATATCTTCTTAAGATGTTACTGACAGCCAGGAAGAAATCAGTAACAAGGAAATGGCTTAACAGGGAACAGCAGATGGTGAGAGAGTGGTCAGCCACTGTAAAAGAAATACATGAAATGGAGATGTTGACTTTTACTCTAAGATTGAACCGTAATAAAGCCCAGAAGTACTGGGTGAAATAATAATAATAATAATAATAATAATAATAATAATAATGATAATAATAATAATGATAATAATAGTACATTTTATTTATAAGCACCTTTCAGGTCACCCAAAACAGCAGTCAAACAACAAATTGAAGTATATAAATAAAGTATACATAAAACAAACAATAAAGCATTACAAATCATCAGGGAAAGCAAGTTTAAAAAGTGAGTCTTCAGTTGTGATTTAAAAGTAGTAATGGATGGGCACTGGCACAAACTGTGGGGGAGAGCATTCCACAGTGTGGGGCCAACCACACTGAAGGCCCTGTCACCCATAGAGCGTAGTCTACAGGGGGGAATGGAGAGGAAACGGGAATCAGAGGAACGTAGTGAATGGGGCAGCATGTAGGGGTAAAGAAGACAGGATAGGTAGGGAGGCACCAGGCTATGAAGACATTTAGAAACCAGAAGAAGTGTTTTAAAAGAGATCCGGTATTAGCCTGGGAGCCAGTGCAGGTGCTGAAGGGTGGAGGTGATGTGTTCCCAGGACCGTGTGTGAGTTAGGACTCTGGCAGCTGAGTTTTGGACATACTGAAGTTTTTTAATCTGTGGGGCTATTGCAGTAATCCAGTCTGGATTGGCATGAATGAGTGTTTCTGTGACAGGGTGAGATAGAGAGGGGCGGAGTTTCGAGATGTCCTTAAGATGGAAGAAGGCTGTTTTTGTGATATTTTTTATGTGTGATTCAAGGCAGAGGGTGGAGTCTAAGGTTATACTTAAGTTTCTAACTTCAGCAACAGTGGATGTGATGAAACCAGGGATGGAGAAGCTCAGGTGGGAGGTTTTGCTGAGAGTGGCTGGGGAAGCAATGAGGATGGCCTCAGATTTGTCCTGGTTGTGTTTGAGGTAGTTGCAGTTCATCCAGTTGTTGATATCATGAAGGCAGTCAGTCAGGTTGGATGGTGGTAGAGTGTCTGATGGTTTTGTGTGAATGTAGAGTTGTGTGTAATCGGCATAGCAGTGAAAGTTGAGTCCATGCCGGAGGATAATGTGACCAAGAGGGAGAATGTAAATGATGGAAAGTAATGGGCCAAGAACTGAGCCCTGTGGAACACCATGAGAAAGGGGGAATGTGGGCGACTTAAATGTGCCAGTTTACACAAACTGTTGTCTGGCTGTGAGGTAGGACTTGAACCATGAAATAGGGGGGGCCAGTGATGCCAAGCAATGTTTCTAGCCGGTTCAGCAGAGGGGTGTGACAGACAGTATCAAAGGCAGCAGTGACATCCAGGAGGATGAGTATCTTCAGGTGTCCAGAGTCAGCAGTTAAAAGGAGGTTGTTGATGACCTTAGTTAGTGCAGTTTTTGTACTATGTTTTACCCTAAAACCAGATTGAAACTCTTCCCATAGGTTGTAGTGTGACATATGGACCTGCAGCTGACTAACAACAGTGCGTTCAAGGAGTTTGGTGGGAAAAGGGAGATTGGAGATTGGTCTGTAGTTGTTAAAGTCCTCCCGGTCAGTTCCAGGTTTTTTCAGTATTGGGGTCACAAGCAGCAGTTTTTAGACAGGAGGGAACTGACCCAGAATAGATGTGTTTATGATATTTGTCAGCAGGGGGCAGAGCACAGGCACACAGGGCTCCTGTATATAAATGAGAAAACAGAATAGAGCAGTTCCTTTCTTTTTCATTTTGTTTATCCTTGGTGCTGTGACTGATGTTTTGAAGGACTTGCCCTGGAGAGACTCCTTTCCTTGGCCAGCTGGCTTTTGCCTGCCTTCCTCTAACCCCCTCCCTCCTCATCTCTCACCTATGGATATTTGTAACACTATATTACACAGAGCAATACTACTGTATGTTTCTTTTCTTTCTGGACAATATATTTTATTTCCCCCAGTGACCTGAATGTTTAGTATTGTTTGTTTGATTTATATGTTTTGTTTGTCTTTGTAAAACTTTAAAACTTTGCATTTGAAAATAAAGGAAAAAAACAAAGAAGCTGGCTGATGTACTCAAACAGAAATGACAGCTCGCACTGCTTCTGCTGCTAAATGTTTTCTCCAAAAGAATACAGACTTAATAATGAAGGACTAAAGGACTGGAACAATGCAAGCCACTTGTTGAAGGTTCATGAGGATAGCCAGGAGCACAATACCCACATGGCAACATGGAGGAGTTGGAGGTCGTTTTGCAAAGCGGCTGACAATAGATAAGAGAGAGACGACACTCTGAGGCAAAGAGATAATATGTTTGCACAATGCCTTATTTATATTGTATTTATCACTTGTTTCTAACTTCAGTTTAGGTGTGATATTCTTGACTTAAAAGAAATAAAATCTTGAATACATACATGCAGTTCCTGTGTGAGTGTATGAACATTGATTGTGAAATTGACTGCGATGCAAGACGCGTCGGCTAAGAGTTTGCCTAGGGCACCAAATTACTCAGGGATAGCACTGCTGAAAGCTCTCTGTTAGCATCAGGAAAACATCATGTTTGGGTTTAAATCCCTGCTTCTGTCTCCACAGACTCGCTGCAGACTGTCTCCACAGTGTCCCTCTTACAGATGTTGAAACAGCGTGGTCCCTCCTCAGAAATATCAGGTGCTGCACACTTAGAAGTGTTGGAACACGACTCACGTCAGGTCATAAACATGTGAGGTGAAGGTCAGACGACAGGAACCCTGTGAACACATCAGTGGTTTGCAGAAACAAACAGCAGTATTTTATTGTGGTGAGCGGCTGCTGCTGCAGGTCAGACTGTGTTTAGTCACAGTGGTCACAGTCAGACAGCTGGAGGCTTTTAATTTGAAGGGAGCAGAGTGAGGTGCTGAGTCAGAAGCATCTGTGTGAACACATGGAGGTGATGGAGGCTGTTTGAATGTGTCTCAGTTGAAATGTGGACAGAAAGAGAGCAGGACACTTCAAGACAAAACACTTCCTGCTTTTACAATTCAAGATCTGTGTATGTGAACACATAGAGGTGATATTGTTGTGACGTTCACGAACGAACCGATTCTATTGAACGGCTCGTTAACATGAACGATGGGAACCGAGTCGCAGCTGGGAACCGTTCTTTTTTTGTTTTTTAATATCAATGTGTGCTCCTTTGCTCCTCTCCTGAGTGGGACAGAGAAGTTACATGGGGAGGAGCGCAGCCCAGCTACACGGTGCTTATTAGATATGCAAATGTAGCATGACGCCACCTGAGTTGTGCACGCTGCCTTTGCGTAAAAAAATTTAAAAAACAGAAACACGTGACTGCCCTGCCTCGGAGAGTTCATTGCAGAGTTTATATTAGTAGTAATAAATATAAATAATAAATAGCTTTATGTTCATATTTTCCTCTTATTTATTCTAGTTGTATCTATTTTTCTAATACTTGAAACATTTTTTGTAATTGAAGTACCATGTTGCAAGTTGTTTTCTAAGTTTTTCAAACAAAAATAATAACTGTATAGAATTTACACTGATGCTCAGGTATAGGCTGCTATTCACCCTACGGTTCAGGAGTCCTCCTCAAGGTTTAACTTTTTTTTTACAAAGCAGCAAAATGCACCCCAGGACAGTCCACCAGTATATGCAGATTTTATATTAAAAGTAATAGTGGGCTGTATGTAAATATTTTCCTCTTATTTGTTGTAGTTTTATCTATTTTTCTAATACTTGAAGAATATTTTTGTAAAATGTTTTCTTGTTTTTCTTTCTTGTTAAGATTCTTGTGTGAAATGTTTAATCTTATAATAAGTCTTTATTACAGTAGTGTAAAATTGTGTGGAAATGTTTGCACTAAAAGCTGTTTTGCACGGAAATTCATTGTAGCCTGCTTTGTTTTTTTAATGTTTATTTGTAAGTTTTAAGGTCACGGTGTTGCATGAATAACAATTCATGGTAGCTTTACACACATACAATTTGTACAAAGGGTAAATCCAAAATAGTGATGTCACCGTCAAAGCAGAGTGATATGGCGCAACCTTGTGGAATATTTACATATATCCAGATCAGACTTTAAAATCTAGTCCACACATGTCAAATGAGGTTATAATCAATATTTCAGAATAATTCAAACTCAGATATTGGTGGGATATCTAATGTTGTATTATTTTGTTCCAAATCTCACCCCATCATACCTCCCTGTGATTATTTCAAAGATAAAATGACTTGGCTGGCTTCTTAAAACTTAATAAATATAAAATTCAGTCAAATGGAACGGCTCACTAAGATCCGGCTCCCCTCAAAGAGCCATAAATCCCATCTCTAGGAGGTAATGGAGGCTGTTTGAACGTGTCCCAGTTGAAATGTGGACAGAAACAGAGCAGGACACAAAGCTGAGCACAGAGATGTCCCAGTAAACAGAGCTGCTTCACACTAAACCCCTGAGCCACAGCCGTCAGTGATTTGTTTGAGTTAAATAAAGGTAATTATATTTAAACTGACCTACTTTGTACTTTAAGTTCAGGTTTATTAGTTTTACTTGGACTTGAAAAAGTTCAGAACCTTTACGATCTGTTGGTGGCTGAATGTCCGACACAACTTGAACGCAGCATTTCTCTAACAGGGCTGATTTCTGGGAAACCACGTGACCACGTGCTGAATTTATAAAGAGACCAGCAGGAAGCTGATGACAGAAGAGAGACCTGCAGCAGAGAGACCTGCAGCAGAGAGGCCTGCAGCAGAGAGACCTGCAGCAGAGAGGCCTGCAGCAGAGAGACCTGCAGCAGCAGAGAGACCTGCAGCAGAGAGACCAGCAGCAGAGAGACCAGCTTCTCTTCAGTCATGTCCAGGTTCAGATCCTCTCCACTGACGCTCCTCCTCACCTGTTCATGGATCATCGCTGTTAGTGGAGGTAAGGAGGGCGCGTCTGCGTCTGTGTGTGTGAGAGAGAGAGTGAGAGAGTGTTTTTCTAAACATATGACGTCTGAAGTTCCAGTTGTTTACGTATTTGAGTGTTGACGTCACTATCTGCAGCTGCTTTATGATATGATTTGTGTCAGTTGAAGGACCGTTAGTCAGAAATGTGACACACTTCCGGTACCAGGGCGGCTCCTCTTATGAGCAGTGAGCAGCTCAGAGCGGCTCTGTGGAGGAGCGGCAAAAAGAGGCGCCTCTGGGCTGATCTCATCTCGACGGGTTGCCCCCGTTGCCGAACCGAACCAGCCGCCCAAATGTGTCTGCATTCATCTCATCCGGTTTTGGTGTTGCTCATTAACACGTCCAGCAGGCATGGACTGTCATAATTTAATCAAAAAAGTTTATTATAAATCATTTTTATCGACCACGACGGCCCATTGGTTGATTTTCTTGAAGTGGGCTAATCCAATGAAATCTCTCAGACCTCTTTTTTTTTTCTAAGTGCACAATTTAGAGGGGGCGGCCCATTGGTCCATCTTCAATATAGACAGTGGACTGAACCAATCAGGATATAGTATTAAAGCGGCCCCACCCCTCCCTGCGCTGTCTCCTGTAACTTCTGCTAGTTTCAAAGTGTTGAGCAGCGAAGAGAAAACATGGAGCAACCAAATAAAAAATAAAAGTGAAAGAAGAGGGTGCGGAGAAGTTGCATGCTAAGAGAAGAAAAAAACAAAAAGAGAAGAAGAGAAGAAAAGAAAAAAGTAATTTGCAAAAGACAAGAAAAGATCAGAATGAAGATTTTATACTGTGGGTAATGGGGGCGGGACTTGATAAGCTTTGGCTTCTCCCGCTTTTCCCTTTCGGCCATGTGTGTTGTATTATTTGAACAATGATGAAATGTGATGCTTATGAATTGACATGTCCGAAACAAACAACATAAATAAATAAATAAAAAAAAAAGAATCTCACTGTAGATGCTGCAAAATGTGCTAAAATCACAGACATGTTTGCTCCGATTCCACTGATTTTAAAACTGCTAAATGATCAGTAAACGCTTTGCAATTTAAGCATTACTAAAATAAGTGTAAAAAAAGTGTAAAAGTATTATTATCAAAAGGTTTGCCCACACTGAATAAGAGTAAGAAAGTGTTGAATGCTTTTAAGACATAATTACTTTGCATGAGTTCATAAAGCAGCCTGTTTTTAGCCTGATATAACAATGTACCTGAAGAATTAGCATTGAGCTGCTATATCAGGGAAATTCAGAAAATGCATATTGAAGATGATTTCAGTAAAAAGTATAAAAGAATCAATTGAACTACACAGAGCAGACGGTGGAGTGGTGAAGTTAACAAAAGACACTAAACTTCTGAGATTTAGGATGTTGTTGACACATTCTGCTTGAGATATAGAATATACCTAAGGAGGTAGAACGTATTGAGTAAATGTACTCATTTGCTTTCCACAGTGGTTATTTAATAGTATTCTAAAGTAATGATAATCTGTAAATTTCTAATAAGCCTATAGGCAAGAAGTTAGGGTTTTTTTTTTGGTTTTCGGTTAATTATGAGGGGCTGGTCTAAGCCAAAAATGCCAGGGCCAATTTCTTTGTCCCAGTCCACCCCTGCCCCTGAAGGTGTGCTGTGGTATCTGGCACCAAGATGTCAGCAGCAGATCCTTGAAGTCCTGTAAGTTATGAGGTAGGAGCTCCATCTCCATCTTTGTGGGGGCTTGATCTCAGCGATGAGGCCAGCTGTCTTACTTGCGGAGGAAGTTGTGGTCAAACCAACTGCGTTAAATAGTCCTCCTCTTTTTTTTATTTTTTTTTAAGATTTTTTTTTCTGGCATAGACACCTTTATTAGCAGTAGACAGAGAGGAAACACAAGAGAGAGAGGGGGATGTGACATGCAGCAAAGGACCTCCGGCTGGAATCGAACCAGGGTCGGCTGCATTCTGTGCAGCGCAACGTGAGTCAACCTGCTTCGTTGCCTAGTAACGATGTGAGTACCGCTGCTGAGAGCGCGGGCATATATTCTGGGATGTTTAAGGTTTGTTAGCTAACCAACTATGGCGCCACCGAAGAAAAAGAAAAAGTATAGCGGGTGACAGACAACTTAATATAAAGAAATTCTTCTGCCAGACTCCGGAGCCAAGGAAAATAGATGAAGTGAGAGTAACAGAGGCAACTCCAGAAAAAATGACAGGTGCAGGTGAGACGGAAGAAAGGGGGGCAGATTGAAGTGGAGAGGGGGGCTGCTCGAGGACCGTTACTGCCCCTGACACCGGGCCGACCCCTGTCCGACGGGTGACCGCGGGCCCGGACCGACTGCAAAGCCCCGTCCGAAGGGAAAAAAATACAGCTAAACACAGAACATCTGGCTGGGATCCCGAATGGCTTAATAACCATAACTACAGACCTTGGTTGTACCACACTCCCCATGGTGAGTTTACAATTGTTGTTTAGCAGATATTTTTGTTCTGATTGAGGATCTTCTCTCTCTCTCTCTTTTTTTTTTTTTTTTTGGAAAGCAATAATGATGAAAATAACACAGACAATAGGCTAGTTTTTCCCCGGCATTGTCAAAAGTATGTAACTCTGTTATAATAAAATGAATAAAAAACGTATGTGTTTGTTAAAAAAAATATTTATAACTGATAGAATCTCAATTATGTGTAGGGATGTTTTGTCAGCGTGTTAAAAGAGGACCATCCCAGAGGGTTTTCATTGAGATCCCTTCTGCAATGTACAGAAAAGATGTGCTTGATGCTCATATGGGTTCAGACCACCACGCTGCAGCCTTTCAGGCCCATGCAACTTTGATTAAAGGTTAGATTAAGCCTAATGATTTCAATTAAGTGATATCATTAAGCAATATAGGCCTACAATGATTTTTAATGCAAATGTTTGTTATTGCTGTATTTCGCGTCTCGTCTGTTTAGGGTTTTTTTGGTGGGTACCACCGGGCCTGAAAATTCTAGGGGAATTACTATTACTAATAACTATTTACTTGGTGTCATTATTTTCAGCACAACCTCACATGTGTGACTGTACAGTTATTATTTCATTTTGACACACTGTATTAACACTATGGACCTAAAATCACAAAATAACATAAAATCAGAGTAGAAAAAGTTAGATTGTTTACTGTGAAAACCAAAAATATGTTTAATGAACCAATTGCATGAGTTATAATGCAAATATAAATTGTTGTTTGCTAAATTTGTACATAAGCTTTTAAAATTTACAAAGTTATATGTAACTCTTTACGTTTAAATGCAGGCAATGCCTCAGGCTCCTCAGCTCATTCCTGCCTACTCCACATTCAGCTTCTCCTCATTGTTTTGACTCATTAAACAAAAAACCGACTCCACTACACACAAAACACACCCCACCAAACACCATATAACACACTAACTATACACTCCAAACATGCTATATGTCACAAATCTCTCAACTCTCAAAACTCGCTCTCTCTGTCGCTGTCTGCATCACCGCCTCCGTCCCTCCCACAACCTCCTGTTCCTCAACGATCAAACTTGCTGCTTGGACACTTTCGTGACAAAAGCCTGTTTTTACCGTTTTCCTTTTTACTTGACGTTTTACTTCCTGCACCAGACACAAAGCAAACGTGACGGCAACGTTCGCGAAAAAGTGTGGCGGACATTATTTACCCTAGGTCCGGTTTTGGACGTGCCGGTGCGTCTGGTCCGTCGACTCGGGAGGTAGGTTGTGTGTAGCTAGCAGCTAGCTACACACGAACATCTACAGATTCCGATTCCACTTTGTTGTCTGCGCGTCTCCGGATCTCCTCAGACCCGAACAGACTCGCTCCGGACTCTTTTAGTCTCATTAATCCACAACAGTCAGTTTAGATACACAGAACAAAAATGGGACCAAACCGCTGGCAAAATCCCGGTCCAGCTCACGCCGCTGCAGGTATAAATCCACTTGTTTCTTAAGGTGTATCATGGCTTGAGCTCTGCAGTGATTGGCTCTGGTGTGCACTTGACTGTGGTGGACAATGCTCGCTGAATTCGTAAAGCATTTTTGAAATAATTTATTAATGGTATCATTGCAGTCCAAACAAATGCGACGTCGCACACCCTTAAACCACGCAGCAGCCATGTTGAAACTCTCAGGTCAGTCTGATCCTGATCTGCAGAGATATTTGGGGAACACACACACACACACAGACAGACAGACAGACAGACAGAGATTCCTTGCTTTTATAGAGAGATTATGTAAGTTAACAACACAGCATGTAACTACTGTAAACTGGACTAATTGGTTCCATACATCACTACAGCAGCTTCAGTGGAAGAAGTTCAGCTGGTTGTTGTCGTCTGCTGCATCACAGACTGTTCAGGTGAAGCTCTGACACCTGTTAGCTTCACAGCTGTTGACTGGAGAGACAAAGTAAAAGCATGTTGTTTTTAGAATAACAAACCAGATCGATCTTAAAGATTTTAAAGTTAATTTATTTTTTAAAGTTTTTTATTATTTTTCATAATTATAAACATGAAATGTACAACCATACATACAAACAAGTAAAACAGACAGAAAGGAGGTGACGGAAACAAAAATTAAAAACAAACAAAAAACAAAACAAGACATAGGCAGGTAGGTAGGCGGTTCAATAAATAACATTATTTGGATGAGAGGGGCAGTCCATTATTCAGGTAGAGTGTATGACCTTAATGCAATACATCTCAATACAAGACAATAAAGAACATCCATACATGGTTTAGCTGTTCTCTCTTGATATATTTTTGCCAAAACTTTCCCACTGTTCGTTTGTCATGTCATTTTCACTGTTTAACCTCCCTAACATTTTCTCACATGCAACAATTTCCATCATCTGAGTTCTCCACATATTCAGCGTGGGAACCTGAGGCTCCTTCCAACACCTCAAAATTACCCGTGCACAAGTCATCAGGCTAGTTTTTAAAATTCCAAAATTATGTTTGTTTAGGTGTGATACCATAGTTCTGTCTCCAAGGAGACAAAGTCTTGGTGACCTGGGAAGTTCACAATTCAGCCACTTGCCAATACAGTCTATTACATTCTCCCACAAGGGGAAGATCCTGGAACATTCCCATAATGCATGAATAAGTGTGCCACTTTTTTCCCCACACTTCCAACATAGATCATTGTTAAGTAAACCCATTCTATTAAGTCTTGATGGGGTAAAATAATATCTATGAATTATTTTATACTGAATAAATTTGCCTCTGGCTTCTCTTATGTATTTTTCAGTGTTGGAAAGTATCCCCTCCCATGTTTTTTCATCCGGCGTGCAAGACAAATCCTTCTCCCATATCCGCTTGAGATTACTGCAACCACTACTGTTTGTCCAAGGACACATTTCATACCATTTTGATGCTTTATGATGCAGTTTAGGTAGCTGTAAATAACACTCAACTGGACCCTTATCCTGACCAGCGGGAACAACCTCTTTAACACAGTGTCTAATTTGTAAATATTTCCAAAAATGGCCACCGCCCTCCAAGTGAAATTTTTCCTTAAATCTGGTATATGAAAGAAAATTACCATTTTTGAATGAATCATCTATTATTCTAATATTTTTTCTTAACCATTGAGCCCAATAAATAGTCTGTCTATCTATCTTTATTTTGATGTTATGCCATATGGGTGCATATTTTTGGGTATACTGAGAAATTTTACATCTCTTATGTACCTCTTGCCAAACCGTTTTTGAATGTTCTAAAATAGGGTTGATCATTTTATTCTTTTCATGCTTGACTGTTTGTGCAAGAGCCTCAATGGGTCTAAAGGGGGAGGTGAGTTCCCGCTCAATCAGGACCCAGTCCAGGCCAGCACCGGTTTCATCCCAGTGTTTTGTAAGCTTGGACATTTCAAATGCAACACTATAATATTTTATGTTTGGTAGTGCCAGACCCCCTCTCTTCTTAGACTCACATAACTTATCTATATGAATTCGAGGTTTTTTCCCATCCCAGAGAAATTGTTTTATAATTTTGTCATATCTTACTAGTTGTTGTTTTGGAATACATGTGGGTATCATCCCAGTAAAGTAGTTTATTTGTGGAGCTACAACCATTTTTATTGTATTTACTTTACCCCATAGAGTCAGACGTAGCTTACTCCAGTTATCCAAATTAACTTGGATTTTATCTAATACTTTTTCCATGTTGGTTGTCATAATTTCCCCTATGTCTAGCTCTAATTCTATACCCAAATATTTCATCCCTTTTGGTAACCACTTGAAATTAAAGGCAGCTAGCTGACTGCTTGGACATTTTTGAGATATTGGCATGGCTTCTGATTTGTGCCAATTAATACAATAGCCAGAGACTTTAGAATATGCTTCAATAATTTCTAGTAGAACTGACACTGAACTGATTGGGTCCCGATTCAGTACCAGAATATCATCAGTATAAAGAAATAATTTGTGTTCCCTGCCGCCTCCAATAACTCCCTTAATTCTTGACTCTGCTCTAATCAATGCAGCTAATGGTTCTAAGAAAATTGTCTAGTTGACCTGGTTATATCGAAAAACTGAGATATTATTCCATTAGTAAAGACGGCAGCTTTAGGGTTTGAGTCTAAGACTCTTAGCCATCTGCAAAAACTATCCCCAAACCCAAATTTCGAGAGAGTTGCAAATAAAAAGGCACATTCCACCCTATCGAAAGCTTTCTGTGCATCGAGTGATATGGCTGAGACAGGGTGGGGGTTCGTTCTATTCATCCAAATTAAATGCAACAATCTCCTCATGTTATCAGCTGATGATCTATGTTTTATAAATCCCACTTGATCTTTGTGAATAATTTTTGGTAAGACCTGATCTAATCTTATTGCTAGCGTCTTGGATAGTATTTTGCAATCAACATTTATCAGGCTGATGGGTCTATAGTTAGCTGGATCTGTTGGATCCTTATCTTTTTTTGGTATTAATGATATAATGGCCTCCTTAAAACTTTCTGGGAGTGAACCATATTGAAACGCTTCTTGGAAAACCTCCGTGAGAAATGGACTGAGAATGTCAACGTATTTCTTATAGTACTCCACCGGAAAACCATCTATACCAGGTGACTTCCCGGTTTTCATGCCCTTAATTGCCGCTCTAACTTCAACCTCTGTTATGGGAGTATCTAAACTATCCTTTTCCTCTGAGAGAAGTTGTGGTAGCTCCACCTTTTGGAAGAAGGAGTTCAGGTCTTCATCACCAGTCGAACATGTAGACGTATACAGATCTTTATAAAAATCTTTGAAGACTTCATTAATTTTGTTAGCTGATGTATATAGTTTATCATCTTTTCTAATTGCTGTAATAGTATTATTTGAATCCAGGCGTTTTAATTGTTTTGCCAATAGTCGTCAATTTTTTTCACCATTTTCATAAAAATTTGTTCTGAGCCTAAATAATGAATACTCTGCTTTTTTGTTATATATTTCATGTAGCTCAAATTTTAGTTGACAGATTTTCCTGAAACCTTCATCATATTGTTCAGCTAAATGCTTCTCTAATTTACCTATTTCCTTCTCCAATAGTTGTACTTTTTCCTTATTGTCCTTTTTCTTCCATGAACTATAAGCTATACATTTCCCCCTAATAAACGCCTTAAGTGCATCCCAAACAGTAGCTAATCTTTCTGTTGTCCCTCTATTAATGTCTAAAAATGTCCCAATATCCCCCCCAAGTTTTGTAGCAAATTGTTCGTCTTGTAATAGACTTGTATTTACTCTCCATCGTCCAGCTTTACCTTTATTAGAACGCAAATCTATATGTAATTCGACGGGTGCATGATCTGTTATTGCGATAACTCCTATATTGCAGTCCATTACCAAATCAACAAGTGGGCCAGCAACCAGGAAAAAATCTATTCGTGAATAAGATCTGTGTGAATGAGAATAAAATGTGTATTCCCGTTCTTTTGGATTTACAAGTCTCCAGATATCTATCAAACCTAGTTCTTCTCGTAGAACATCTAATGTTGCTCTGTCTCTGGGGGATGTATCTGTTCTGGCTCCACTACGATCCAGATAATTGTCCAATGTTTGATTAAAATCTCCCCCCAGGATAATCTGACCATCTACATCCCCCAGTATTTTACTGACCTCATGAAAAAAGGATGTATTTTCTTTGTTGGGAGCATATAAATTGCAAAGTATTACTTTAACTCCATTAACAAGTGCTTCCACAACTAGAATTCGTCCATGAGAGTCTTTGAACTGATTCAGTACAACAAAAATCAGCTTTTTGTTCACAAGGATAACAACCCCACAGCTCTTGCTTGATACTGAGTTATAAAAAACATGGCAGACCCAATCACGTTTCATTTTTATAGCTTCATCTTGGTCTCTGAAGTGTGTTTCCTGAATATATGCAATATCTGTGCCTTTAGATTTAAGATAGGTGAGTATTTTTTTGCGTTTAATTGGCGTACTGCAGCCATTAAAATTCCATGTCATTATATTGATATGTCCACTACTCATTGCTTCCATAAAGTATATATACACCTGCTTCCTTCCATCTTCATCCACAGATCTACCCCTCACTCCTTTAATACACATGAATGCCATACTCCTGCCGTCATAAAAATAATAATAAGAGCACCTCCAATACACAATACAAAATAACAATAACTCAAAAAACACTGTCTTTAAAAGGAACATGACAGTGTACTAAGCCTTAGGCCTGATGTGATTACGGTCCGTGTAGGTCCTGTAGACGGTACCTCCTGCTCCTCCCACCAACCGTCCGGTTACAGCAGCGCCCGAGAATCCACGTCTCCCCCGTACCTTCAAAATAAAGTTTCGCTCTCCCATATGTTCATATCACAGTCAGTCATTCTCCGTGTTTTGGACATTTTCCCGAACAAAGGCCTCAGCCTTCTTCGGGTCGGTAAAGCTCAGTCTCTCCCCCTTCCATGTAAACCTCAGAGTTGCCGGGTGTGCCAACGTGTGTTTCACCTGTTGATCCCACAGAGCTTTCATTATTGGGGAGAACCGCCTTCGCTGGTCGGCATGCTCCTTGGTCATGTCTTCGTAGACGGAGAGTGTACAGTCCTCCCACCATATCCCTCTCTCTTTTTTCGCAGCCATCAAAACTTTCTGCCGGGCAGTGTAACGTAGAAATCTCACAAGTATCACCCGCGGTGGGTTATTATTACCTGGCTGAGGTCCTCCACTTCTGTGGCTCCTCTCAATCTCATACTCATCTCCCTGAAGCCCTAATCCTTCATTTAGTATCTTCTTTACGTAGTCATTCATTGCATTCCCGGTTTCTTTTCCTTCTTTCAGTCCAATCAGCCTAATGTTTTTGCGTCTCCCTCGGTTTTCCTGGTCATCAACACGGTTCCATAGTTGCTCCACTTTCTGTCTTAGCACTTTATTTTCATTAGCCATGCTGGCTGTGCTATCCTCCATGTCACCGATGCGACTTTCCGCTTCTTAGAGACGAGTTTGTAAAGCATTCACATTGTTTTTGAGCTCTGTTGTGTCCAACTTGATTGTCGCCACATCGCTCGCCACTTTATTCAGAGTTGTGCTCATCTTCGCAATTTCCGCGAGGATATCGCCCATATCGTTTCTCTGGCTAGCTTCGCTGCTGGAGGGACTAGCAGGGTTAGCTTCGATGGTGGCTGAGGTCTTCAAGCACGTTTGCACACTTTGTTTCTCCTGGTTCATTGTACGGCTTAAATCTCGTAACTCCGTGTAACTTGGGGTTGTGTAGAAGCACCAACAGTTTACGACATTAACTATACTTTCAAGGAGAGTTTATATAGTTCAATTGTTGTTAATTGTCGGCGAAGGACGGGAGCATATCTAAGGCGCTGCCATTCCCCAGGTCCTGCTCACGTGACTCCTATGCTTTTTCATATTGCAGTCAGTCACACAGCACTTATAGCCGAGGTTACCTGCAACCTGGATGTACAAAAGTAAAAAGTCGTAATAATATTAATGTTTTCTGGTCATTATTCAACACCAGCGCTCAGGAACAACTTGACTGCAGTGTGGATGAACTTGACCAAAAGGCTATAATCCTAGTTAATAAACATTATTTTAATTGAGATGAGAGAGAAGTGAAGCATGTCAGGAAGTAGCCTAAATGCAAATAAGATGAACTGTTTCTTTGATTCATGGAGTAAATGAGTTTAAGATCAGAAAGTCTGATGCAACCTTTTGAAAACATGAAACTGACAAATTAATGCTATTTCACTAAAATAATTAAAGAAAATAAAAGTTTTTACAGTTCAGATCAATGAAAGATACATTTTTAATGATTTCCTATTGTAACAAAGCGCATTTCGTTACTTGTACATTTTGCACATGTGGGTAATTATGTTCTTTTGCACAATAACTTAAAGGTACAGTGTAGGAGCCACACATTGCTTTGCCGAGAATTATGTGGGTTTCGATTTGTTTGGTCTGGTTGCCATGGTGATATGTCAGTTTGGGTCACATGGTCACCGGTAGTAGGTGACATTAAGGGCTGATTCACCTGCACAAGGAGAGGAGAGAGGTGGGTTAGGTAGCCGTAATTTTTGTTGACCGCCCTTGTATAAGTCTGATCGTGTGTAATCGAAAGGCCGCTATAGCTCTTTTTCGTTTATTAAATACCTATGAAAACGTAACTGGACTCAGCGTGTTTCTCTGTATCGGCAGCAGCGCGTCATACAAATATACAGGACCTCTTCTATACCTCTCAAGCGACTTTAAGGGATTGGAAAGCCGCATCATACAGTAATAACAGCACTTTGCACTTTAGTCACGATGGCACTTTATTTGCCAAAGTTTGCACATTGCATATTTGCACAGTGCATACTGATATTTACATTACTCTATTTATTGAATATTTATTGAGTTATTTATTAGACCTTGTGACCGCAGGTGATTGTATGTCTTGGGGCAGGTGTGGCACTCGGCACTCGGCTCCGCCTGCAAGAGAGGAGAGCGAAGTTGAGCTCCGATGGAAAGACGAATGTGAAAGTGAATGTTGCTGTTGATCACATGAGAAAGTTGAAGCAGCTTCATGTTTCACAGTGTCAACAGATGTTCTGAGTGATGAGTGGATGTCTCCAGGTGATATCAGGGTTCCTGTCTGTTCTCTGCTGTCCTTTACTCATCTAACAGCTCCTCCTCTCTACATCTATGTTATTGGTTTATAGAGCCTGAGGTGATGCGAGTGAAACCTGGACAGAATGTAATTCTGCCGTGTCAGACTGGTGACGTAACCATCAAAGCTGCAGAGTGGATCAAATCTGAGCCGAAGCCACCAAAGAACATCCTGTTTTGGAGAGGTGGACGCTTACAATCAGAATACCAGCAGCACTCATCCTTTAAAGGTCGAGTGCAGCTGCTGGACGGTGAGCTGAAGAATGGAGACGTGTCTCTGATCCTGAAGGACGTGAACAGAGAAGATGTCGGTACTTATGAGTGTCGAGTTAAAACAGATGATTCAGCAAGTTTGAAGACAATCAGCATCGTCCACCTGCTGACAGACCCAGGTGAGTGTGTGTAGATCAGTGTGTACGTCTGTGTGTAGGTCAGTGTGTACGTCTGTGTGTAGGTCAGTGTGTGTCTGTGTGTAGATCAGTGTGTGTCTGTGTGTACATCAGTGTGTGTCTGTGTGTAGATCAGTGTGTGTCTGTGTGTGTCTGTGTGTAGATCAGTGTGTGTCTGTGTGTAGATCAGTGTGTGTGTCTGTGTGTAGATCAGTGTGTCTGTGTGTAGATCAGTGTGTGTGTCTGTGTGTAGATCAGTGTGTGTCTGTGTGTAGATCAGTGTGTGTCTGTGTGTAGATCAGTGTGTGTGTCTGTGTGTAGATCAGTGTGTGTGTCTGTGTGTAGATCAGTGTGTGTCTGTGTGAAGATCAGTGTGTGTCTGTGTGTAGATCAGTGTGTGTCTGTGTGTAGATCAGTGTGTGTCTGTGTGTAGATCAGTGTGTGTCTGTGTGTAGATCAGTGTGTGTCTGTGTGTAGATCAGTGTGTGTGTCTGCTGATCCACTGTTCACTTATGTGCTGACTGATGTTCACTGTCACCTCCAGAGAACCAGAACAGAACCTTCACTCCTCTGTGTTGTTCTGGTTGGTTCTGGTTAGTTCTGGTTTGTCTGACTTTGACTGGATGAGGAGAGACAGGGTTGGCTTGTTGGAGAGCAAAGATACAAACATGAACTAGAGACTCAAAGGTTTGATCCAACTGGCAGTGAGTGAAGAGTTCACCAGTCACATTTCCGGTACGGTGTCAGGGCGGACGATTGTGTAGAGTGGGAGCTCCCAGAAAGGGCCACAAAATCCACAGAAATTAAGTTTAATTCAATATTTAATGAACCATTAGAATGGAAGGGGAAAGGTATCTAAGGGCTCGAGGCAAATCAGGCCTGTAACCAGAGAAAAATGAGAGACAGGCGGTGGAGAAAGAAGATGATAACAACGTCAGCGAACAGGTCATGTGTAGCCTGCAAGCTAGCATCAGCACCATACACACAGAGATTAAAGCTATGTCTTCAGATATGAAGACAGAGTTCAATAACTTCCAAGACATCTTCTCCAGAGTTATGAAAAAATAACTAGCTGATTTTAGAGAGGACGTCAAATGTAAGCTAAATTAAATCGCCACTGCATTATTCATGGAGCCACTTGCTCAACTAATTAGAGAAGATGTTGAAATAACAGGAATTCTATTTAAAGAGACAGAACATGTGATATGTCTGTATGAATCTTACCTGAATACACTTATGTCTCTCCTCGAACAGTTTGGTTCCTATTCAGGACACAAATTAAACAGACAGAAAACACAAATCTTGCACTTAACTATCTGCCACACATGAACATACATGAGAAGTACAATCTTAATAGGAAAACTACTGATATTAAATACCTCTTTGTTATTATACCAAAGGATCTCACTAATATTTATAATGTTAATTACTGTCCCATCACCACAAAAATAAAACAGATTTGGAAAGATGGCACCTTTAACACTGAATATGCATAATCTGATAGAGATTATACAGATGATCATATAACATATTACGATTGTTGTTCCTCTTTCAAACTCTACCTGCACAGATACCAATAAACAGTTCAATGAGTGGAAACTAATGATCTCCAGGTTCATCTGGAGGAGAGGAAGCTGAGAGTGCAGCTGAAAACACTTTATTTACCTAAAGAGAAGGGAGGAATGACTCTGCCATGACTAGATTATTATAAAGCAGCACAGTTAAGATATTTAGTCTGTTGGTGTAATGATGATTACAATTCAATATGGAAAGAGCTAGAATTAAACCAACTGACTGTACCTCAACTTCATACTTCAATCCATTCTGAGTGATACAACCACTAAGATCCTGCATTCAGATAAATCAAGCTGATGGACAATGTTCCTCTCAATATGTGGTTTAAAGAATGTAGTAATGTAAAACTGGAGAGAAATATACTGCTGCTAGGATGGTGATAGCATATAAAAGAGATTTTAGACCAGCACAGCTGATTCAAGGTTTAAACAGTGGATCAGGAAAGACATCACATCCTACAGCTTCATTTCAGATAATAAGGGATTAAAAAGTTTCTACAGTCTTCATGACAGCCACAGTTTAGACAAACAGACTTCTACAGGTATTTACAGCTTAGACATCACTTCAATATGAATATTAAAATTAATGAGGTAAATGAAGTGAGTCTCATAAATGTTTGTACTGATGCATATAAGGACAACGCCCAAAGTAAACTAGTATCTAGACTGTACTTAAATATACAATCACTCTACTTTATACGTTAAAGGGATAGTTGAAGTGTGGTCATATAAAGAACATATCTATAGTGGATCTGTTTCCTGCAGTAATCAGCGATCAGCGCAGCCTCAGTTTGGAGCAGCAGAGAGCCGCTCCAGCCCAGACGCTCAGCTTTGTACTGCAGTGAACGGGTCCAGAGAAAAAGAGAAATATCCCTGCGTATCCCTACGTGGAAACTCTGACCCAAACAGGTGATCTGTGAGCGGCGAAATACAGTGTGAGGCCAAGTAGCACTCATGCGTAGGGATACGGAGGTTCTGCGGTTGAGAAAATGTAGTGCCAAAAGAAAGGGCGGTCTGACGGCGATGTGAATTCTCTGTATACAACGTACACTTGAAGTGATGTAGATGTTTTCAGGTGAGCCTTGTTTCAGGTGGTTAATTTCTCTTTTTCTCTGGACCCGTTCACTGCAGTACAAAGCTGAGCGTCTGGGCTGGAGCGGCTCTCTGCTGCTCCAAACTGAGGCTGCGCTGATCGCTGATTACAGCAGGAAACAGATCAACTATCAGTGTTGGGGAAACTACTTTAGAAGTGTAGCTTGTAAAACTACATGTAGTTCAGCCTGGCAGCAGTTTGAACAAACTACATTTCTACCCCTGGAGAAATGTAGTTTGGAAAACTACTGCTAAAAAAAAGTAGCTTTAGCAACTACTTACACTCATTATACTCATTTAACTCAGCGTTAAATAAATCAACATATGGTGTATGTGAAACAAAATATAATAGCCTACAAAAAACACACATGCCAGAAGAAATATCAAGGGGAAAAAGTAAAAAAAAAAAAGTCAAAATTCTTGTTGTTTTCTGCTTGCAGGGCTCACATACAAACATGTAGGTCGTGTCTGTAGATGCTTCTATATCCAACATGTACATGCTGAAGTGTGGCCGTGGTTGAGCTGGTGCGTTCAGGGCACATCGGGGGTAACGGAGGGTCGTCCACGACATGCTTGTGCCATATGAGCACTGCCTTCATAGCACAAAGCCCCGCCCACTCTGTGAAGCACTTGAGTGCTGCCAGGGCGAGCCAATCAGAGGCAGCGTCAGCTTAGCATGTCATGACATGTTTCATGCCTTTTTTTCAAAGAAAAATAAAAATGTATGTCATATAGTTCTTTTTTTAAATAAAAAAATATTTCATGTTATTGGCCAAAATTGTAGTTTGTAAATTGAGTAGTTGAATTACACAAAATGACCCAAAAAGTAGTTGAATTACTTGACGCAGTACAAAATATGAATGTAGTTTAACTACCAGCAAGTTACAGCAGATTGTAGTAACTACATGTAGTTTACGTCTCCCCAACACTGTCAACTATAGATATGTACTTTATATGACCCCAATTCAAAAAACTCTGAGAAGAAAGTTCTCACAGAATGGTCGACTGGAATCTGAACTCTGATGGAGACAATGTGGCAATTTACCAGCTGACCACTGCAATCCATCCTATTGGAGAGACTGTAACAGAAGTGAAATCAAGGCTGGGTTTTGGCACAATATACTCAAGTAATATACCAGCTGAATGTAACACTCAGGAATAACTAAAAAATGTCTCAACAAAGAACCACCAACAAAAGCAGAGTGGATAACGAATGTAAAAGGAGATAGAGAAACTGACCTTCTGTCTAAGACTTTGTATAGATATATTTCATAGATATTGGATCAAATGGTTATCACACATGAATATGGATATACCACAGACAGATATGCAGGTAATAGTGTTGTTACACATGCAGATACTTTCTCATGTAGTAAAGACAAGAGGTGAAAGGAGTCACTGATTATTATTTCTCTTGGTGACCTTTTATGTTAGTTTCTTCTGTATTTTTGTTCTCTTTTGATAAAACTACAAAATAAAGTTAAAGGAAGAAGGAGAAGAGTAGAGCAGAGCAGTCCCTGAAGCTGAAGTTGATGAGTCTCTGCAGCTGTATGAGACAGAAACTCCAGCTGTCCATGAAGACTCACTGTGAAACAGTCAGACAGAAACAGTCCAACAGGCACATCCACACTAACATCATGACATGAATGTGACAGTGAGGCTGTTTCACAGACTGACTGACAGAACCAGAATCAGAAGTCCGTTTATTTGCCTGGAAACTGGGAAATGTGTGCATCACAGCAGCCAAAGCACAGTTCAATATAACAATAGACAATAATATAATAAAAATGTAAGACGATGAGCCAGAGCAACATAATGTATACAGATATAAACAGTGTGGCAGTGTGTTGTTATTAATAAATAATAAATATAAGTATGAAATCTGCCCAGTTAATGTAAACTAATGGTGTCTGTCTCAACATCCACACTAACATCATGACATGAATGTGACAGTGAGGCTGTTTCACAGACTGACTGTGGTCCAATCAGATCAATCATTGATGATCATTAAAGAGTCACTCTGACTTTATTGAAATGTGATGTGTATAATTAATCAGGTTTGAATTTAAAGATTTAAGACTGAAAGTGTTTCTCCATCAGTGATCCGACTGTATGTGTTTTATCTGACGGAGTCAAACTGCTGCAGCAGAGTAAACAAGTCATCAGTCATATTACAGGGAGTTCTACCTGCTCACAGTGTTTACCACATGACCAACAGGGGTGTTAAAGGGCCAGCACGTATATTATTACTGTCACTGACTTGTACCACTGTCTGGTGTCTGTCTGGATATGAAAGCTGCTCTCTGATTGGCTGAGTGGATGTTGGCTGTTCATCACATGAGAAAGTTGAAGCAGCTTCATGTTTCACAGTGTCAACAGATGTTCTGAGTGATGAGTGGATGTCTCCAGGTGATATCAGGGTTCCTGTCTGCTCTCTGCTGTCCTTTACTAATCTAACAGCTCCTCCTCTCTACATCTCTGTTATTGCTTCACAGAGCCTGTGGTGGTAGAGGAACCAGTGGGACAGTATGCAGGTCTGCCGTGTCAGACTGGTGACGTCACCATCACAGCTGTAGAGTGGACCAGATCTGACCTGGTGGCTCCAGACTACGTCCTCTTTTACAGAGATGGACGCTCAGATCCAACCCACCAGCACTCATCCTTTAAAGGTCGGGTGCAGCTTGTGGACGATGAGATGAAGAATGGAGACGCATCTCTGATCCTGAAGGACGTGAACAGAGAAGACAACGGTACTTATGAGTGTCGAGTTAAAACAGCTGGTTCAAGACGGAACAAGACTGAGACAATCAGCATCGTCCGGCTGCTGGTGACAGACCCAGGTGAGTGTGTGTAGATCAGTGTGTGTCTGTGTGTAGATCAGTGTGTGTGTCTGTGTGTAGATCAGTGTGTGTGTGTCTGTGTGTAGATCTGTGTGTGTGTGTCTGTGTGTAGATCAGTGTGTGTGTCTGTGTGTAGATCAGTGTGTGTCTGTGTGTAGATCAGTGTGTGTCTGTGTGTAGATCAGTGTGTGTGTCTGTGTGTAGATCAGTGTGTGTCTGTGTGTAGATCAGTGTGTGTCTGTGTGTAGATCAGTGTGTGTGTGTCTGTGTGTAGATCAGTGTGTGTGTGTGTAGATCAGTGTGTGTGTGTGTAGATCAGTGTGTGTCTGTGTGTAGATCAGTGTGTGTCTGTGTGTAGATCAGTGTGTGTCTGTGTGTAGATCAGTGTGTGTGTCTGTGTGTAGATCAGTGTGTGTCTGTGTGTAGATCAGTGTGTGTCTGTGTGTAGATCAGTGTGTGTCTGTGTGTAGATCAGTGTGTGTGTGTCTGTGTGTAGATCAGTGTGTGTGTGTCTGTGTGTAGATCAGTGTGTGTGTGTGTAGATCAGTGTGTGTCTGTGTGTAGATCAGTGTGTGTGTCTGTGTGTAGATCAGTGTGTGTCTGTGTGTAGATCAGTGTGTGTGTCTGTGTGTAGATCAGTGTGTGTCTGTGTGTAGATCAGTGTGTGTGTGTCTGTGTGTAGATCAGTGTGTGTGTGTCTGTGTGTAGATCAGTGTGTGTGTGTCTGTGTGTAGATCAGTGTGTGTGTGTGTAGATCAGTGTGTGTGTCTGTGTGTAGATCAGTGTGTGTGTCTGTTCACGCATGTGCTGACTGATGTTCACTGTCACCTGCAGAGAACCAGAACAGAACCTTCACTCCTCTGTGTTGTTCTGGTTGGTTCTGGTCTGTTTGGCCGCTACATGTATCTGATTACTTTGGTCACTAGTTACTCTGCAGGTTCAGATTACTCTGTGTTTATAGGCTGTTAGCTGTGACGTGTGACCAATCAGATGGTGTTGTGGGCGGGACATTGTGTGAGAGGAAGCTGCATCAGAGACAAAGCAGCAGATTTTAAATGAATCGATTTGATCAGCAGTCAGACAGAAACTTCAGCTCAGTGTTTCTCCAACTGCTGCAGGAAACAGAACCAAGAAAACACAGAACAGAACAAAAAGGAAATAATCAGAGAACAAATAAAATGCTGTCAGAGTCTAATATTAATGAAGCAAACCTCTAGAATAATCAGACTCTGATATGACTTGTTATCAGAAACAATAAAAACCAAACTAACAAACAAACAGATCAACAACGATCTCTGCAGCCGGTCCTGTGATTGGCTGAACTGTGACGACTGCTAATAGTTCTGCAGGACCCAGAAGTTGACAACCAGACTGAGAAAGGTTTAAAGAAGTGTAGTGACAGACGGTCAGGTCATAGTGCAGGTGAAGAGCTGCAGGTGTTGAGTGCAGAGAGGTCTGTGAGCACAGGCCTCACCTGAGGTGGAGCTCAGGTGTGCTCAGAGAGTCAGCCGGGTGCACTGACAACAGCTTTTAAACTCAGGGAGATCTCCCCCGGTGAGCATCACAGGAAGCAGCTTGAACTTTTCCAGCGAAGCAGCTGTTGGAATGTTGGAAAGTTGAGCTCAGTCCTGGTGTCAGTGGACGGTCAGCAGCAGCAAAGTGACGACTGGCTGTGAACTGATGTCCTCCATGTGTTTCTGAAGTGAAGCTCAGTAAAGAGGACTTTGTGCTTGTTGTAGTTGTGACAGGAAGATGAAGATGTTTGTGGTGTTTGTGATCCTCGTGCACGGTAAGATAACCTTCCTCCCTCTGATCTGATCGTCACCTCGGTCCAACGTCATGTCTTTAATGTGGATCTGTGTCATCTTCACTTCATCAGTGTGTTTCAGCTGCAGGACCATGTTTTCTTCACACAAACACATGAAGAACAGATTAAAGGCAGCAGATGTTCACTGTGTCTTTAAACCCTGATGAATGTAGAAGACTGTACAGTCACACTGTCCTCACTTCTGTTCTTCAGGATTAGATCCCTGCAGCTCGCTCACATTCTGATGGCTTCTGTTCACAAACGTAATAATGATGCTTTGCTGACAGCAGCGTCACATGTGGATGTAAATGTTGGCCTTCATTCACACAGAGTCTGAGTTGAGCTTTAGCAGCACAGTTTACAGGCTGCACACACTGCAGAGGACCACATTCACTCATGACATGAAATAAGGCTGCTGTCATTGACCCTCTCTGTCTGTGTGACCTCACAGTTTCCCAGCATGCCTCAGCTGTGGAGGTGGATGACTGGGACCCGTTTGTCCTGCTGCCCTGTGACTTTCCCACTGATGGACTGGACAAGCCCTCAGTGGTGTGGAGCCGCTACGATCTCAATCCTTCAACTGTCCACCAGCGTCAGCAGGAAGGTGACGAACTTAAAGACCAAAACCAGCTTTACAGCGGCCGAACATCCATGAAGACTGACGCTCTGAGAACTGGAGACCTCAGCCTCAATCTGACAAAACTCCAACTCTCTGACAGCGGCTCCTACACCTGCACCGTCAGAGGATTCAGAATGGGGATAAAGAAAGAACTGAGAGTGACAGACGTACATCTGCAGGTCAAAGGTCAGCAACTAACCCTAAAACCTCCTGTAGATACAGATCAGAGGTCAGAGGTCAGCAACTAACAATAAAACCTCCTGTAGATACAGATCAGAGGTCAAAGGTCAGCAACTAACCCTAAAACCTCCTGTAGATACAGATCAGAGGTCAGAGGTCAGCAACTAACCCTAAAACCTCCTGTAGATACAGATCAGAAGTCAGAGGTCAGCAACTAACCCTAAAACCTCCTGTAGATACAGATCAGAGGTCAGAGGTCAGCAACTAACCTAAAACCTCCTGTAGATACAGATCAGAAGTCAGAGGTCAGCAACTAACCCTAAAACCTCCTGTAGATACAGATCAGAGGTCAGAGGTCAGCAACTAACCCTAAAACCTCCTGTAGATACAGATCAGAGGTCAGAGGTCAGCAACTAACCCTAAAACCTCCTGTAGATACAGATCAGAAGTCAGAGGTCAGCAACTAACAATAAAACCTCCTGTAGATACAGATCAGAGGTCAGAGGTCAGCAACTAACCCTAAAACCTCCTGTAGATACAGATCAGAAGTCAGAGGTCAGCAACTAACCCTAAAACCTCCTGTAGATACAGATCAGAGGTCAGAGGTCAGCAACTAACCCTAAAACCTCCTGTAGATACAGATCAGAAGTCAGAGGTCAGCAACTAACCCTAAAACCTCCTGTAGATACAGATCAGAGGTCAGAGGTCAGCAACTAACCTAAAACCTCCTGTAGATACAGATCAGAGGTCAGAGGTCAGCAACTAACCCTAAAACCTCCTGTAGATACAGATCAGAGGTCAGAGGTCAGCAACTAACCTAAAACCTCCTGTAGATACAGATCAGAGGTCAGAGGTCAGCAACTAACACTAAAACCTCCTGTAGATACAGATCAGAGGTCAGAGGTCAGCAACTAACCCTAAAACCTCCTGTAGATACAGATCAGAGGTCAGAGGTCAGCAACTAACCCTAAAACCTCCTGTAGATACAGATCAGAGGTCAGAGGTCAGCAACTAACCCTAAAACCTCCTGTAGATACAGATCAGAGGTCAGAGGTCAGCAACTAACCCTAAAACCTCCTGTAGGTACAGATCAGAGGTCAGCAACTAACAATAAAACCTCCTGTAGATACAGATCAGAGGTCAGAGGTCAGCAACTAACCCTAAAACCTCCTGTAGATACAGATCAGAGGTCAGAGGTCAGAGGTCATGTTCTTTATGTTTCTAGTTCCCACAGAACGATTCCCATCCTGGGCCAAAGCTCTCCTGGTTCTCCTGGTTCTCCTGGCTGTTGGACTTCTTGTTAGAGCTCTTTATCAACATTTTAGGCACTATTTCATGTCAGGTATGTCACTACTACTACACTACCCATCATGCACCTGGGCAGCATCTTTACTCTGGTAGCTCCCTGACTGTTGAGACAGACTGTTAACAGTGAGGTCTGGGATTATAAGAGAGGGATGAGACAGTGAGGTCTGGGATTATAAGAGAAGGATGAGACAGTGAGGTCTGGGATTATAAGAGAACGATGAGACAGTGAGGTCTGGGATTATAAGAGAAGGATGAGACAGTGAGGTCTGTGATTATAAGAGAAGGATGAGACAGTGAGGTCTGGGATTATAAAAGAAAGGATGAGACAGTGAGGTCTGGGATTATGAGAGAAGGATGAGACAGTGAGGTCTGGGATTATAAAAGAAAGGATGAGACAGTGAGGTCTGGGATTATGAGAGAAGGATGAGACAGTGAGGTCTGGGATTATAAGAGCAGGATGAGACAGTGAGGTCTGGGATTATAAAAGAAAGGATGAGACAGTGAGGTCTGGGATTATAAGAGAAGGATGAGACAGTGAGGTCTGGGATTATAAAAGAAAGGATGAGACAGTGAGGTCTGGGATTATAAGAGCAGGATGAGACAGTGAGGTCTGGGACTATAAGAGAAGGATGAGACAGTGAGGTCTGGGATTATAAGAGCAGGATGAGACAGTGAGGTCTGGGATTATGAGAGAAGGATGAGACAGTGTGGTCTGGGACTATAAAAGAAAGGATGAGACAGTGAGGTCTGGGACTATAAGAGAAGGATGAGACAGTGAGGTCTGGGATTATAAGAGCAGGATGAGACAGTGAGGTCTGGGATTATAAGAGCAGGATGAGACAGTGAGGTCATGTTACCATCACAGTTCCTGCTGCTGTCTGTACAGCTGATGTTGTGGTTTGTTGTCCTCTCAGTCTACCAGGTGGAGGTGGATTCAGGGGTGGAGTCTGTCCAGCTGCCCTGCAAAACCATAGTTTGCCTGTTTAAAGGCACTAAAGTGGTGTGGAGGGACGGATACGACAGGAAGCTCCATGTGTATCAGAACGGTTCTGACCGGCCTGAAGAACAGAACAGTGATTACAGAGATCGAACAGAGATGAAGAGAAAACTGCTGGAACCTGGAGACCTCAGTCTGACCCTGAAAGACCCCACATCCAGTGACACAGGCATCTACACCTGCACCGTCTACAACAACAAGGGAGACATCCTGAAGATGACACCTCTGGTGCTGCAGGTCAAAGGTCAGTACTGTAGATACAGGTCAGTACTGTAGATACAGGTCAGAGGTCAGAACTGTAGATACAGGTCAGTACTGTAGATACAGGTCAGTACTGTAGATACAGGTCAGAGGTCAGAGGTCAGACTGACATCAATCAGCTGATTGATTTCCAATCAGAGTTGACAGTATTGATCTGAATGTGATGATTTTATTTGATCCAGAAGAAAATTAAAGGAACGAGCTGAAAGAAACAACAAGTATTTTAATCACTTTAGAACAAAGAAATGCAGCTTTAATAGTTTGTATCAGTTATTCCTTCTCCTGTCTGCTTTGTTCACTCTTTTCTGTTTCACACCTTGTTTCTCTGCTATGGGAGACATAAGAACAGGCAGCTTGAATATAAATGCAGCAAGGGCTGATGGGAAAAGGGCGTCTCTTTTCAAGCTGTGTTCTCTCAACAAGCTGGATGTTATTTTGGTACAGAGACACACAGTACTGCTGATAACCAGACTGACTGGAGGACAGAGTGGACTGCTGAAACCTTCTTCAGTCACAAACCAGTAACAGTTGTGGGGCTGGACTTGTTGTTTCCACAAACTTTCTTCCTCAGTCTGTAGAAAGTGAAGAAGTTATTAAAGGCCGTCTGTTAAAAGTGAGAGCAGTGTGTGAAGACGTAAAGATGGTGTTTATTAATATTGATGCTCCGGCTGTGGGAGTGGAGAGAGTGGTGTTTCTCCATGTTTTAAATGAAGTGATTGATAAATGTAATAATGAGGAATATGTATTTATGGGTGGAGGTTGTAACAGTACTGAGGACAGCAGGTCAGACAGGAACCATGCAGAGCCTCACGCTGCCTCTCACACTCGTCTGCTTCACCTCATGGAGGCTCAGGAGTTGTGTGATGTGTGGAGAGACAAAACACCTGGACACACCTGAACATAACTCACTGTCTGTGGCCAGGCTGGATGGCTTTATTGTTTTTAAACAGCATTTTAATGTGTTTAACAGTTGTGTTATCACAGCCTTACTGGAGGATAAAAACTGCAAAGAAACACCAAAGTATGAATCTCAGTTTGTGTCTTTACAACAGTGGTGGGATTTTAGAAAAGTCCAAATAAGACAACTCTGTCAGCAGAACACTCAGAATGTCACAGAGACCTGATGAGTTCAGTAAAAGCTCTGGAGTCTGAAGGAGGAACTCTGAGACCAGCTGAGGGGTCAAACTGGGACTGATTACCAGGGTCCAGTGGGTGGAGGGGCCTCGAAAGACCTGAAATAAAAATGTTTTTATATTATTTATTTCTTTAAAGTAATTAGTGTCATAAGTAACTTAAAATATGCAGAATACATCAGATGAGAGACTTTACTCTGTGTAAAAAGTAGTGAAGGTTGTCTGAGGCCCCTCCCACCCCTCACAATCAGGGCTGCAGCCAGGATTTTTGAAATACGGAGGTCAACATTCAGCAGACAACCTCTTCATCTCTCTCTCTCTCCTGTCTCATCCTCTGTTTTTAAATGAAAAGTCTAAGTGTACTACTGAGTCATGATTACTATAATCTGAGATAATATTTTAATGCCATGTTTAGTCACATTATAACTTATCTATCCAAACATCTAAATGATATTATTGATGGATAATTCATACTGTGACTGAACATGGCCTTAAAATATTCTGATTCATTGCATGTCCTTCATTTTGTTCGCCTCAGCTACATTTACAGTAGGTTACAGGTTAGCATCTCTATCTGTTGGCTATCTGTTACATCTGTCGGCTCGTTCACTATTTTTCTCATTTCATTCTCTGAGCTTAGTATGGTTCTCACCAAGAAAAAATCTTTTGACTGAATGTTTTTCGAGCTGTAGCCAAGTCATAATCCCAATTTGTGAAACATGTACCTTTTTTTTACTTGACACGTGCTAAAAAAACAAGATAAGATTTACATTCTCACCACACACCATGTTCTCTAATGCAGACATCAAGTTTACATATTTGACCAACAGTGTTTTACAGGAGGATGATCTGAACAGCTGTTCTATTCACACTTAAAATGTTTTTTGTCTTTTCAATGTAATTTTCAATCTATGAAATCAAACTGTGCCTCTTTTTTTTTGCCCAAGCTTCTCTCAAGTTTTACTCTTACAATTAATCAACCATCTACAGAATTTATCAGTACGCTATTTTTCTACTTCTTCTCATCATCATTATTATTAATTATTATTATTATAATTATTACTGTTATTGATATTATTGTTAAGGTGAGCCTAACATACAAATACATCATACAAACAGCAACTTTTGCTTTCTTGTCAGTCTGATGGCGAGTTATCACCTTTCTGTCATCACTAACATGCTGTTAGTAATCAAAGAAGCTCTGAGGCTTTACATTTGTTCTATATGTTATAATACAAGATTTCAGCATTGAGCTACAATCAGGCTACATCCATGATTTTGTACAGTCAAACTAACCAAAACTTCTTATTGATTATTATAAAGTTTCAGGGCGTTCCTGTAACCATGGTAACTGACGGTGCCAGAGGGGAGGGACGCTGAATGAAGCCGTTTACACAGATACACTGCAGACAAAGTCCAGATTATAGTTGTTATTTCACACATGTAGCACACAACAGGAGACTCTCCGTGTCAGACGAGTTCTCACGTGTTGACTAAACTCAAAAACTAATTGGTAACGTAGCAGCGCGACGAGTCCTTGCTAGCTAAGCAGCTAAACGTTAGCGTCGCTCTGTGTTTAGATCCCGCCCTGTGTGGGTCACTGCACTGTCATTGGTCAGGCAGCACACGCTGTTAAAGGGATAGTTGGTGTTTTTTGAAGTGGGGTCATATAAAGTACATATCTATAGTGGATCTGTTTCCTGCCGTAATCATGTTCAAGTGTACGTTGTATAGAGAAAATTCACACCGCTTTACATCGCTGTCAGACCGCGCTTTCTTTTGGCACTACATTTTCTCAACCGCAGAACCCCCGTATCCCTACGCATTAGCGCTAATGCGGAAGGATACCGAGAGTTAAGTTTGTTTTTATCTAAAGTAAACCTCTCGTCCAGCAGCTGGGCCTCACGCTGTATGTTGCTGCTCACAGATCAGCTGTTGCCCAGTTGCACTAATGCGTAGGGATACGGAGGTTCTGTGGTTGAGAAAATGTAGTGCCAGGGAAAACACGGTCTGACGGCGATGTAAAGCGGTGTGAATTCTCTGTATACAGCGTACACTTGAAGTGATGTAGATGTTTTCAGGTGAGCCTTGTTTCAGGTGGTTAATGTCTCTTTTTCTCTGGACCCGTTCACTGCAGTACAAAGCTGAGCGTCTGGGCTGGAGCGGCTCTCTGCTGCTCCAAACTGAGGCTGCGCTGATCGCTGATTACGGCAGGAAACAGATCCACTGTAGATATGTCCTTTATATGACCCCACTTCAAAAAACACAAACTATCCCTTTAATGATACTAATGATACTCCGATCTTCATCTATCTCATAAGTTGTCTCTGTGAAGTTTGAATGACAGATATCCATCGTAGCGACGGAGAACTTTGTTCCATGTACATGATAACTGGGATTGATGCAGCCTCTTACCACTACGTTGCATCTTTGCAAATACTGAAGGCAGTCAGACAGCATGAATCTAGTTTCTCAGTTTGAGCAGCAGCAGGTTCCTCATCCTCATCTCATCCTCATTAAGTGCTGACTCAAAGTTATTATTACAAGTAATCAGAAGATGAAATCACAACAACCATACAGCCTCATATCTGTATTTATTCAGCCCAAATCCAAAGCCAGCAGCTGTGAGTCTGCAGCTGTGGAGATAAATCAGAGCTGCAGGACAACAAGGAGACAGTGAGCAGTAACCAAGTAACTGTCATGTTGTTCTTTTCACTAATATGGGAATGACAGTCAAATATAGCATTAAAATGCAGTTTTTTTGTCGAATTTTTTTGGACTTTATTGACAGTACAGCTGAAGAGGGTGACAGGAAACGGAGGTAGAGAGAGGGGGAGTGACATGCAGCAAAGGGACCCAGGCTGGGAGTCGAACCCGGGTTCAGCTGCAGAGTCTCAGCACATGCAGGGTTCGTACGGGTGCTTGAATTTCAGTGTTGTATTTTCAAGGTCTGAAAAGTGCTTGGATTTTAGTTTAGGTGCTTGAAAGTGCTTGACATTATAACTCTGTTTCTGTCACAAAATTGAGATCAGATTTGATAGTTTGCTTATTACAAGGAGAAATAAAATCAGTAAGAGAACCGTATGTGGAGATGTTTCCTCCTGGACTCCGCTGAGCGTCTCTGCGACCCGCCGGTGTTGAGGCAGAGACGTTCTACTATTGTAGAGACAGATCACTCTGATCATTTTGAATGGGGAAATCTGCGACGCCAAAGATGGCGCATATCCCGCCCCTTTCACCAACAGCCAATCACCTGCGTTGTCACAGCCGAACCGGGAAAATTATAGCCCAATCATGTTGTTTCACCAGCGCATGCGCACAAGTAGTTTTTACGACAGCGAGAGCGTCTCTGGTAGAGTCATTAACGGCACCGGAGTAGTGTCCGAAAGTCCGTTTTTCTTTCTGCCGTTGAGCTCACTATATAGTGCACTATGTTGGACTCACTATGTAGTGAATGCGGAGTAGGGAATGAGTGGGTGATTTCGGACACAGCCCCAGAGCACAGCAGCCGGCACAGATTCAGCCGTACGATGGACGTCGGTGTCGTAAATCCGCGCGCATGCGCAGTGGAGTTCTCCCTGTAGGAAAAGAGCGTTTTAAACATAATTTCTACGGTAAAGTCGATGTTTTTTGGTTTTTATGTGTATCTTATTTCACTGGCGAGCATGTCTGTATGTTTTTTCCGTCCTGCTATCACGTTAAAGGGTGGATTTGACCATGCCTCCATTCATTTAGATAGGGGTCTGGTCTCTTTGGGCTTTTCGAGGCGTCGCCAAGATGGCCGCCGAGTGGCATGACTTGGAGAAGGGTCTAGCTGCAGCCGCAGCCAAGCCAGAGCCGCTCCAAACCACGCCCATTACAAAACACGCCCATACAACACTACGGTGGCTGTGGAGGCCCTGAGCACTTAGAAAGCAAACACAAAGGAAACAAAGCAATAACCAGATCATTTTTAACAACTTTAACGGTTGATTCACAACATTAAATGCTTTTCAATGCAAACAATTTGCTTGAAACTATAAATATATACAAAAATAGAAAGTTAAGTAATAAAAAAAATAAAAGATTGGGATAAAAGATTAATCTGATAAAAGATTAGATAGGCCTGCTAAATCTGGTGCATGCATCTTTTCATTTTTTATATAAGTGACTAATGTATGTGCACAAGGTTATTTTAAACTCAATAAAATTAAATATTTACAATAATAATAATAATAATTAGTAGTAGTCATTTCGATTAAAATAGGTTGTTTCCACCAGCCGTTTTTCTAAGAGCCACACTGTCACAGAGCTTGGCCTACTACATCAGATGCCATAATTATCACTCTAAGGTGATGATTTCTTCTGGGTTAACAGAAAAGACTGCTGGCCCTTTGACACAAATAAAATGTATTTATGTATTTATAAATATGACCATACACAGGTCTTTAAAATATGTACCTCAAAACACAAAAGTTGAGACAAATGAATTAGCCAGCAACAACTTTTATTGGCAATAAAATAAAACATTATCATTTCACAGACTATTTTTTAATTCATCCTACATACATTCTAAAGCGTCTTTAAAAACTCCTCAGAGTCCAGAGCTCTTCTGAGTTTTTCAGCATATTTTTCTAGTTGCTGTAGAGCCTCCTTGCTCATGTTGTTTGTCATGTAATGAGCCAACAGCCGTTTTTCACTGATGAGACAAAATGGAAGAAAATAGCGATTAGTAAAAGGAAATTAACACGGAAAGGCTGTCATAAACAATGTAAAAAACAATACTTATAGGTATTAGCACTCTCCTTATGTATGTAGCATACCTCAAGTCATACTGCAGTCCACATTTATACACTTCTGTGGCTCTGTCAATGGAAAATGCATGGACAGCTGAAAGGGCGTGGACTGTTGCCTGTGTCATGAGGTGAACAAAAGGACATCTTTCATTTAGACATTTAAGTTGTCTGTCATGTTGCAGTTAACAAGATATTAACCATAAGTTAAAGACTGACAATAATAACAATTATACAAAACATGTTAATATAATAAATAAAAAAGTTTCATAATTTACCTCTGGCAGAAGCACATCCATAACAAATTCCACGTGATTGTGACATCTGGTTGTCTGTGCTTCAACCAGGCTTGTCAAGAAGCCCAGCACTCTGTCCAGCTGCTCATCCTCCACAAAGAAAATGATCACCCTGCACTTTGATGTTGCCCAGGAGGATGCAACTTTTCATGCGATGACCGCCTGTTAATATATATATTTCTTAGGAGAATGCTCAAAATAAATGTACGAACACTAGGCTAACAGAAAATGTTTCACTTAAATCATTCATTTAACATATTTGGACCAAAATTAGTTACACTATGTGACTTCAATTTCATTTTCAAACTCACTTCAAGATGTTGCAGTAGACCGTTATCCTGAGTGATGAACGTTACATGAAGGTCACTAGTGACTCTTCTATGGTGTTCAGCTTGCTGAGCCCTTTCCTAAAATCTGATCAAACAGCATTCAGATGTTAAACCTAATTATTCTGGTTAAGTATATTAAATAAGATTTGTTGTTTGTTGATCCTTTGCATGTCCTCACCACAAGCCTGTGGAAAGATGCGTCTTCACTCAGGATCCCAACGTCTCTGGTTGTGGTGACCACATCATGTTAGTCCATGCTGTCATTATAGTCCTCAAGTCATCAAGACACACAAAGTCATGACTTAGTGCACAGCTGTGAACACTGGATATGTTGTTCTCTTGGGTTAATCTTCACTCACATTAACATGCTCTCTGGGTGGAAAGCTGTAAGGCCTCTTGCTGTACATGTGGTCGATGTCCTGTGGACTCTGAAGAAAGCAAACCATAATTGTGTCAGTTTGATTTATGGGGATCCTGGTAGGATTGACATTTGCACTTAAAATTATCGCAGGTTAGGTTTATTGACAAAATGTACAAACTTTCTGCTTTTTACAATAAACAAATCAAACATGAACAATTTAAATGGATTCAAGAATAAATCTGTCATTTTTGCAATAAATGTATTTGTATGTCACTTTCTGACATGCACTTAAACGTCACCGTTAATAAATCTCTAGCCAGTACAGTTATTTGAAGTGATATAAAACATGACCCTATTTTTTAATGTTTTTGTGTGTCAAAATAACACATTGATATGTTGAGTTAAATGACAATATTCTGCGTCTACGTGCCGTGTTCCCTCAATACTTCTGTTATCATCCCCTCAGTCATTAATCTGATTTTCATAACATAAAAGACGACACAAAATGGGTTTGCTTACGCACATTTTCAGTGTATCGGTTTGACGAAATGTGTTTTTTTTACAAATAGAGTCGGGTGTCTTTGAAAAACAGTCAATAATGCTCTTTCTGCCTGGCAAAAGACGTCTCAAACATTAAATTAAACGTCAACATCTTCCCAAAATGTAAACGACCTAACCTGAAACGGCATCTCCATCTTGTCTGCCTACAGGCGCTGCTGACAACTGCGGTTGGCGAACGTACGGTTAAAATGACATTAAGTGTTCAATGTTTACACCTCCTAACCGGGAACTTAGAAATAATATAAATGCGTCTCACCTGAACTGGCATTGCCGTCTTGTCTTGGCTGCATTTTCCTTCTTCTTCTTCTTCTTCTTCTATGACTGCTTGCATTTGCTGCTGTGAGTTTAATCGTCCTTCCCGGCCACCGTAGCAACACGTAGGCGTAGTTTGTAGAGGCGTGGTTTGTATGGGGCGTGGTTTGTAGTGGCTTCGGGGGTCGCAGTGGCTGCAGTTGGGTATTATTGATGACTTGCCTAGAAGGACTTTGGTTGAGGTCAGTCGTTTTCTGGCACAACACATGTTTGTGTGTGACCCCGCCCCCTTCGAAGAGAGACAGCAGGAGATGACAACATGCAGGGAGGCTGCTGTGTTAACGAGCGTAGGCTTGAAAATGATAACTACAAACTATGGTTAAGATAAGGACCGAATCAAAGAGTGGCGTCATGCAAAGTCTAGAAAAACGATTTGCAGATGTGTGCAATGGGAGAGTCTGCGCTCTAAAGTCACATGACATGTAAGTTAACTAAAGACTTTGAGTAACTAAGGCCAACACTGCACGTTAACACTTTGTTTATGCTAACCACTAACGTTTGCTTAATTAGCGTTTTACAGACTAAATTATATAAAATGTAGGGTTGTCAAAGTTAACATGTTAACTACAGACTGCAGAAGAAACGTACGCGTTAACGCATGTGATTAATATATTAATATGGAAACCATAATACGTTAAAGAATAATTAATCACGTTACGTGACTTGTTAGGTTAGTGCTTGATTGTCTGTATGCAGTCTGTGGCCTGTGTGTCGTCACACATGCAGCCTGGTAGCAGTAGAGAAGGATGGCTGAGGAGAAGGAGTGGAAGTGTGAAAAGGGAATGTTCACTTTTCTCCACTTCTCATTACTTACTTCTAATAAAGTAAATTAGATGGAAGCCAAGACTTCCTACAGATAGGTGACACAGTTTGACAGTGTTGGGCAAGTTACTCCAAACATGTAATGCATTATTTATTTAGTACTTGTTACTGTCATTTCAGTAACTTTATTACATTATAATATTAGCCTACTGTATTTGAATTGTAAGGCATTAATTTTAAGTTATTTTCACCCAAATTCACAACCACCAACACTGAAAACAACAGTTTTTGAAAGGGCCGGTTGTGCTGAACATGAATTTCAGTGTTAAAATTGAAACATTTGGGGTGCACTACCTGTTTCAGTCCCATGAGAAGATTTACACTGAAAAATCAATATGTGTCAAATCTTTTTGTATGTCAACACCTTGATTTCTATTAATATAAGAGAAAGCTGATTGCACCATACATTTTCTAAAAGCTTGTGTCCTCTAGATGTGATTAAACATGCATGATGCATGGACACGTCCCACATTCCTCTATATATCAGGGACAGTACAGATTCCTATAATGCATCTACATTGTATTGAACCTTTTTGAAACACACACATTGATTTTCAATGTAGCCTAAATCTGTTCAACGAGCAGAAACTGGTCATTCATCCCAGATGTTTGATGTTAACACTCAAATTCAGTTTGGGCAGACCTTTCAAAAACAGTTGGTTTCGTGTGTGTGTGTGTGTGTGTTTGGGGGGAGCCTACATTGTAAGGCCCTTTAGCTAATGTTTATTGTGTTTAACAGAAGTTTTTGTATGTTTTATCTGGATACAAACTGATGTAACACAGACTGACATTATGTCGCTATATTTATATTACAGTCAGTAGCCCAACAGCACTAACCTGTTGAGGCAATAATAGCTTACCTTGTCATTGCTCGCCTGGACGGGGATCTTGCTCACAGTTTTTCTAAAAGACGGAGAATCCACTGTTGAAAGTGGCAGCATGTCTTTGACAACATACTCTGCCACAGTCTCCTCACTTCTCGAGGTTCAAGCTTCGCAGAACGGGAGAAAGTTTTTGCTGTTTAGTTTTTTCTCCGCTCTCATCCTCACTTTGCTTTCTTTTGGTTACTAGCTTAATGTTAGTGTGACACCGCTCTAGATGTTTCGTTAAATTACTTAAAAATTGCTATTTCACGAGGTAGAGAGATCTTGTGCATTTAGATTAAGATTACTTTAATGATCCCAGACTGGGAAATTATTTAAATTTATTTAAATGAATTTATTTAACTATAATGTTCTTCACATCCTTGTCTCTGATGAACTGAAAATAATTAGCGTATGTCCATCATGGAACGTCGAGTCCAACTTGTCTGCTGCTGCAGTCGTCTTCTCCTCAATCAGTAGTTCTCTAGCACTAACAGGAAGTAAACGTTTGCGCAGATTTTTTATCCCCTGCTAATCTCGCGGTGTTGACAAATTTGTATAAAAACAACACACCACTTAATTTTGTGTTTAAAATGCACTGTAACGTGCGTTACTGAGATTTGTACTGAGTAAAATATTACCTTTTTTTTGTTTTTGTAATTCCTTACATTACTGTGTTACAGCAAAAAGTAATGCATTACAGTAATTGCATTACTTTTGTAACGTGTTACACCCGACACTGCATTCTGAAACATAAAAATGTATGTTAGAAAAGTAAATGACAGGGTGCTCTCAGTCTCTCTTTGTCTTGGTGCAAGGGTGCCTGAAGAACACCAAGTGGCTTCCCTTTTTTTTGGATAAAACTTTGTGTTCACCTTTAATTTCTAAACTTTTTGCTGTTATGAAACATAATTTTAGATGTTTTCAGCATAATACAATGTACAAAATTGTGATAAAAATTGAAAAAAAAATAAGTATGAACATATATATATATTCCTGTAGATATGTATTTTACCCCAGCGATAAGGTGCTGAAAAAATGTGAAAATGACCCTTAAAAGTGCTTGAAAAGTGCTTGAATGTGACCTTTAAAAATGTGTACGAACCCTGCACATGGGAAGCGAGCTCTACCAACTGAGCTAAGCGGCGCCCTAAAATGCAGTTTTATATAAAACAGCATCACATGTTTTCTCCGGCCTGAACAAGGGCCCAATTAGATTTCTGTTCATGGGGCCCTAAATCCCTGGCAGCACCCTGCCTAGCTGAGACCAGCAGAGACCAGAACCAGACTGAGACACTGAAGTTAAAAAGTCTCTTTTAGCTTCCTGCTGGGTGTCTCAGCTCAGGGGGTTCTGGTCCGGTCCAGCTTCCAGACTGTAGCCCAGATGGATGTTCCATCACACTTGTTCTTTGGTCTGGAGCGTAAGAATGGACAGAAGAGGTTCATTCACAGTTTAAGGTCTGACACTGGGCAGCTGCTGACTGATCACACTGCAATCCACAAACATGCTGTCAACTTTTCCAGTGAGCTGTTTGAATGTGAGCACAGAGAGCAGCAGGCAGCGTCTCTCAGCTTCTACACTGGTCTTCCTCAGGCTGAGCAGCAGAGTCATGTAGAGCTGGAAGCAGCTCTCTCCTCTGATGAGCTCTATGCTGCTCTGCAGAGCATCAGAGTGGGAAAGCTCCAGGAAGAGACGTCTACCTGTTGACTGTTAAAGTTTGTTGGTCACAAAGTGAAGCTGTCAGTGTTGGTGGAGTGGAGAAGAAGCTCAGTGTGTCTGGAGGGTTGATCTGGAAGACGGGGGCTGAAATACTGAGGAGTGTTTTTAGGTGATCCTTCATTTGTTCTTCATAACTGGGAGAATGTTAAAGGTCGTCTAGCGAGGTGGAAGTGGATTCAAACAAAAATGTCCTACAGAGGTCGAGTTCTCATCACCAACAATTTAGTATGGTCCACTTTATGACATCAGCTGTCATGTGTTGTGTTTGTCTCTGTCATTAACTCTGATGTGAGTCCTGTCTGTCCATGTTGTCTCATCCTGAGACTGTTTCTCATTGTTTCATGGAGTGTTGTCCACTGCTGCCTCTGTTTGTCATGTTGGAACATGTTTTCAGACTATTTGGGGAGTTTGTTTGAAGCAGAAGTTCATTCTGGGCTACAGGTCCTCTCAGAGAAATAAAGACAAATGGCAGCTTCTTAATTTCATTGTGTGGAGGACAAAGATGTTGGTGTATCTGAGCAGAAGAAACAGAACAGAGACAGCTGTGGATGATGATGCTGTTTTACTGTTTGTAAAAATGTTGAAACTGGTTTAAAACTAGATTTTAATGATTACAGAATGATGAAAGATGTGTAAAGTGTTCCAGTGTGTGGTGTTATAAACATGTGTTCTGTTGTGTTGTTGATGACCAGCTGTTCTTTGGACGTGACTGACATGATTTAGATTCTGTGAATCTTCATTTATTGACCGTGTTGTTTTTTGATTGACTGACATCAATCAGCTGATTGATTTCCAATCAGAGTTGACAGTATTGATCTGAATGTGATGTTTTTATTTGATCCAGAAGAAAGTTGAAGGAACGAGCTGAAAGAAACAACAAATCTTTTCATCACTGAGAACAAAGAAATGCAGCTTTAATAGTTTGTATCAGTTATTGATTGATGATCAGTTCTCAGCTGATTCAACAAATCTTCACTTCCTGTTGAAGAAGTTGATCAAAGAAAATGTTAAATTTGACGTCCAGAAATGTGAAAGTGACAAAGAGAAGCAACAAACAGCAGTTGAACACTGAGATGAGACATTACTGTGAAGACCACAGGGACAAAACATCACAACACCATCAGGACTCTGATCATGTCCAACACCTTGAAAACCTGGTTTTACTTCCTGTGTTTCTGTCCCCTGTTACCTGCTGCTCTCATCTGGTTCTGTCCCTCAGCTTTCTCTACTACTTTGTAATCAGTCAATAAAGTTATTCAAAACTGCTGCTGCTGTCTGTACAGCTGATGTTGTGCTTTGTTTCCTCTCAGTCTGTCAGGTGGAGGTGGAGGAGGGGGAGGAGTCTGTCCAGCTGCCCTTCAGAACTACACCTGACCTGCCTGAGGACTCTAAGGTGGTGTGGGTGGATGAAGAAAACAAGAAGGTCCATGTGTATCAGAACGGTTCTGATCAGCCTGAAGAACAGCACAGTGATTACAAAGGCCGAACAGAGATGAAGAAAGACCTGCTGAAGACTGGAGACCTCAGTCTGACCCTGAAATACCCCACAGACAGATACAGTAACACCTACACCTGCACCGTCTACAACAGGAAGGGAAACATCCTGATGAAGAAAGAGTTGGTGCTGAAGATCAAAGGTCAGTACTGTAGATACAGGTCAGAGGTCAGACAGACATCAATCAGCTGATTGATTTCCAATCAGAGTTGACAGTATTGATCTGAATGTGATGTTTTTATTTGAGCCAGAAGAAAGTTGAAGGAACGAGCTGAAAGAAACAACAAATCTTTTCATCACTGAGAACAAAGAAATGCAGCTTTAATAGTTTGTATCAGTTATTGATTGATGATCAGTTCTCAGCTGATTCAACAAATCTTCACTTCCTGTTGAAGAAGTTGATCAAAGAAAATGTTAAATTTGACGTCCAGAAATGTGAAAGTGACAAAGAGAAGCAACAAACAGCAGTTGATCACTGAGATGAGACATTACTGTGAAGACCACAGGGACAAAACATCACAACACCATCAGGACTCTGATCATGTCCAACACCTTGAAAACCTGGTTTTACTTCCTGTGTTTCTGTCCCCTGTTACCTGCTGCTCTCATCTGGTTCTGTCCTTCAGCTTTCTCTACTACTTTGTAATCAGTCAATAAGGTTATTCAAAACTGCTGCTGCTGTCTGTACAGCTGATGTTGTGCTTTGTTTCCTCTCAGTCTGTCAGGTGGAGGTGAAGGAGGGGGAGGAGTCTGTCCAGCTGCCCTTCAAAACTACACCTGACCTGCCTGAGGACTCTACAGTGATGTGGAGACGCTCATACAGGACAGTCCACCTGTATGAGAACAGATCTGACCAGCCTGAGAAACAGCACCAGGATTACAAATACCGAACAGAGCTGAAGGAAGACCTGCTGAAGACTGGAGACCTCAGTCTGACCCTGAAATACCCCAAAGAGACAGATACAGGAAGATACAGGTGTGAAGTCATCAACGAGGACGGAGACGTCCTGAAAGAGAAAACAGTAGAGCTGAAAGTCAAAGGTCAGTATGAAGATACAGAACAGAGGTCCGTCTCTGGTTGGCTGCTTGTCTCTGATTGGCTGTTTGTCTCTGGTTGGCTGCTTGTCTCTGGTTGGCTGTTTGTCTCTGGTTGGTTGCTTGTCTCTGGTTGGCTGCTTGTCTCTGGTTGGCTGCTTGTCTCTGGTTGGCTGCTTGTCTCTGATTGGCTGTTTGTCTCTGGTTGGCTGCTCGTCTCTGGTTGGCTGCTCGTCTCTGATTGGCTGCTCGTCTCTGGTTGGCTGCTTGTCTCTGATTGGCTGCTTGTCTCTGATTGGCTGCTCGTCTCTGGTTGGCTGCTTGTCTCTGGTTGGCTGCTTCTCTGTCTAACTGTCCTCTGTCTCCTCTGCAGGGAGAACTCAGATCAAAGATGAAACGGAGGACATCAGGAACAGAAGCAGCTCCACTGAGCTGACTCCTCTAAAGCTTCATGAATCTGTTTGATCGATCTGTTGATCAATCTTTGATTATTGATCTGATGTGACTTTGGATCAGAGACTAAATGGAGGTGAAGGAGCTGATGGAGGACGGATGAAGACAGAAGGACGCTTCATCAGCTTCTTCTTCACTCTGACTCTCACACACATTCTACACACTCACTATTGATGACTATTGATCAGTGATGTCAGAGTGATGTCATATGTTGGTTTAGATTCTTTGAACTCTGACAGTAAAGTGTAAATACAACCTCAGATGTAGAGACAGCAGGTCTCCACTCTGTGACAGCAGCATGAAAATGGATCTAAAGCTGTGAGAATGATTCATGAGGAAAGATGTGCCTCACAATTATAACAACAGGAGTCGGATTCGTCTTTCTTAGATATAAGTCCCAGAATTATGTTTTTCATCCTATAAAACAGAATCCAGACTAAAGAACAAAACAATAGGCCAGAGTTCAGACTGTTTTACTGTCTGCTGACCGCCTTCCTGTACAAATATTGAAATTGTCTCGAGTCTACAGCTCAGATTGTTGAACCACCAACTCTGTGTGAACACCTGTTGAACTTGTATCCTGGAGTGTGTCATCAGCAACATACAAGAAGATTCTTCAGATTCTTCCCCTAACCCTAATTTCTTACAGAATATGTGTTCAGAAACACGTTGATGAATCATTTTAGTAAAAGACAAAGGTTCCAAAAGCAGCAACATGTTGTACTGGCTTGAAATCAGACAGCCCACGAGACGCATCGGTCCAATCAGGTGCAGCCAGTAAGTTCCTGTGTTGTTGTTGGGGGTGGAGCCTGTGTTTGTTTTCGCTTCAAAAACTGCCCCTGTGGACACGTACCATCAGGATGGGAGGCGTGGCCTCCTGCCTTAAGTGTGTGACCAGGGAGACCAGTTTGTAAAAACCACAACTCCAAATTGACACGCTGTGTTAATATAATGCAACTATCCACAAACAGTTTCTGACTTATATTCATATTGTGTTTTTGTAATGTTACACTCATTCTGAATTCGATCACAGCAGCATGTTTCTAACAAGTTGGTGCTGGGGCAAGAAAAGACTTGGACAGTTGTGTAATGTTATAAAACTTCTGGAAGGTTTGTAACCCAGCAGCTGTGATGGTCCTGCTGCATGTTAGAGCCCATGGCATGATGGGTAACACAGAGGTGAAGGCACCATGACTGAGTGTCATCAGAGAAAATGTGGTGCTCCTCAGTGTTGAACTTGCCCCAGGACCAACTGTAGAGGAACATGTTGCAAACATCACATTCAGACTGAATTTATATTCATAAATAAATAAAGTGTGTCTGCTTGATCATTAAACTTGTTTTTTGATTGAATATATGTTGACATGCTGATTCACAGGTTTGGTATAATTAAGGAAATGATGTTTAGAACAGGAAGTTACTGTTATCTATTAATCTGTTGCTTTTTGATAAAGTTCACAGCTGTATGGTTTCTATGGCGTGATTTTAGTGCCAATAATCTGCGCGCATAAAGACCACTCTCTACGCACTCGCTGTCTCCCTCTTGTCGTGGAAATTCTCCTTTGAGTAGAGAGTGCTAAATCTCCGAAGAATTTCAGATCTCAGCGTATGAATCAGATGTCATTTAATACACGCAGCGTGGAGAGAAGGCAAAAGCATTCTCTGACAAACTCTAAATTGTTACCCCTTAAGTACAGAACAGAGAGGAGGTTACCTTCATTTACAAACAGTCATAAAACATCTTCTTTACAGATAAAGGACTCTTTGATATTTTGATGTGTCCTGTCTTCCCAGGACAGTGACCCTTTGATCTAACAGAGGGGACAGTAAATGTCATCTTATCTAAACTTGTGTATCTTTCCTTGTGGGGATGTGCCCCCTTCTGTGGCTCATGTGACACCTCAGGCAGTGTGACAGTCTCTCTCTCTCCTTCCTGTCCTTACAGTACATTTGATAAACCAAAGGAATTCTATGTAAATTTCTCACATTCCTCCCTTTTGACACAAAAGTGTCAACACAACATTTTGAGAAATTACATTGAAAGTTTTCAAAAATAGGAAAAGAAAAGTTTTTAAAACGCTACAAAATGTTTACAGCTATCAGTTTCTACTGTGAATAACAAAAACAAAAACAAAATACAAACACACAAACGAATTCATTCAAACCATTAGTATTAAAGAACAGAATTATATCAACTCATCATTTGAATCATATGGGTTTCCTGGAGCCCATTCCATCCAAGAGTTCATCAGCATCAAAAACCCATGGCTTCCACTCATTTTCTTTCTCAAAACAGTTCGCTTCTTCTCCTGATCACTTGCTCTGTGTCAAGTTTTAGTTTTATGTCCTTTCAGGATTGTTTGATCCTGCATTGGTTCTTCTGTGTCTTCTTCTGCTCTTGCAACCAGTCCATTTTTACCCTTCTGTAAGAGATGGGGTGTCTGAGTATCAATATGGATGATTTTAGTGTGTTTGATGACTGCAGGTGAATCAGTTGGTGGTTTTAAATTTTTTCTCCGTTGAAAAACAGGATAGGATAATGGCCATTGTGTTGACCAAAAACAAGGATGAGAACCACAGTCATACTCGTCCAATGGCGTCCTCTCTCAGCACTCTGCAGGTTAGGTCGTTGTCCTTCCTTCAGTGGCATGGCTTCGGAAAAGGCTTGCACTACGATCCATGTATGCAGGTGTCCCTCTCAGCTATCCGGACAGCAGTGGGCAGGTGTGGTCCTGTCCACCGTGGTTGACTCCAGTGCTTCCTCCTCAGGTTCTTTTAACACTGTCCAGTCTTCAGGCTGGTTATTGTGGAGTTTGCACCATAGTAGGCTCCAGAAGGACTGCTTTCACCTATAGAAGATTATCTTCAAAAAACATGGTTAAATGCACAACACTATCTTAAAACTATCAGCATCCAATTTGGTGAGGGTTAACCTGTTTTGAGGAAACGGGGTGTTAATTATTTTCAAAGGACAGCCAGTGATTATCTCGTAAGGAGACAGTCTAGTCATCTTATGTGACATATCTGTTTCTGCTATCAATTTAGTCAATTTTGTTTTTAAGGTCTGGTTAGCGTGTGCCACTGCACCTCCACTAGCTAACACAATGTGATTTTTAGGTTTATGTGCAGGTTTTTTGAGATGTTTTGAATAAAAAAAATTATTTACTTTTATTTATTATTTTGTATTTTTACTCATTATTATTATTATTATTATTATTATTATTATTAATAATAATAATTATTTGTAAGTGTGACTCATTATTAATTGTTTATTTCTTATTCACTTATTTATTTATTTATTTAGGGGAGAAATCTACAGGCAATTATTTCCCTCAGCAATTATTTAGCGATTTAGATCGCTGTTACATATTTACGTGGAAATCATTCAATCCCTTTTGACAAAATGTTTTCACAATAATGTAATAATATTTATACCTACTACATGGAGTGAGTTGAATAAAATCCATTATTTAATGCTCAAAAAAGATCTTAATGTTTCATTGTATATTGTATATATGCTCAGATTGTCTACTTTATTACCATACTATTTTATTGTATATTTTATCTAATTTCATTTTATAGTGTATTTTACTGTTTTATTCACCCCTTATCTTAGCACTTGTTTCCACTCATGCTGTATTTATATTTTACTTTACACGGAGTATCTGAAAACAACAACCTTTATTTATTTATTTATTTATTTATTTATTTATTTTTAAATACAGTATTCTGATTTAGATTCTGATGAGCTGTCTTAGCAGCTTCATTTCCCAGTGACACTGGGTCATTAGCACTTGTATGAGCTTTATATTTGCATAGGTAGAAGTAATGCAGACAAAAGGTTAATGATTTTGACTTCTAGGAGCATTAGATGTTCCTGTAGAAGTAAGAAATTTTGATTTCCTATAATGTGTGAAATCATGACATATTAAATGCATACTGAGAGTCAGTATGTACAGTGATATTATTCCCGGTCCTAAAAATGGAAAAGAAAAAACAGCTGCCAGAGCAGACAGGTTATTTAGAATATGAGTACGTTCAAACTATATCATAGTTAGTACATATTTCATATGAAACTGTAGTGTTTCTCAACTTCTTAAAGGCATTAATACTCATACTCCGCTTGGGCAGTCATCACCATGCACTTTATTTACTTCTCTCCCGTTCCCAGTATACATCACGTACTCTGACGTCATTACGTTTACACAACGTGAGTTGCCAGACACTACATCCCTCCCCTTCTAGATAATGACTTACATTACAATAACTCATTATACAACCATTAACACTTTTTAACTTGTTGCCAATGGACCAACCTGCAATAACATCTATAACCTTGTAATAATGTTTTTTTTTAAAAAACCATCCTACACTTGTAACAAACTCAATTATAACTTTACTTTGACACGTCCTCGTGTTAAATACACTTGCATAGAAAACATAAATTCCACTTCATTGTGCTGTAACCAAAATAAGTCTGTTAAGGCTAGGGATGTATCCAAACTTATCGATTTTACAAAAAACCTTATTACAACCATAAACTCAATTTCACGGAAACTTCTTCAGTTTACTCAAATATAACTACCAAATATATCAAAAAAGAATCTTCAGTTTATAAAACTTAAACCTTTTCCTTTTTACACAAAATGTATCAAAACAATAATCTTCATTTCAGAGCTCTTACTTTTCCAACATTACTTCAGATACATTTTCTTTTTATGTTATAACAGCCTGAATGGCGAGGGGTAGACTACCCTGCCATTGAGACATGCGCCGGGGATTATTCTGCCCCTTTATGGCACTGTCCGTCTAAGTGACAAAGTGTGTGAGATGAGCCGGCAGCCTCCTGGTTCTTTGAGGTCTACTGTCCTGCTGGGGAGCGTCATCAGGCACTATTTCAGCAGGTCCCGTTACACGATTCGGCTCCATAGTCTCTTGTTCAGGCTCGACCCACAGCTTCACAAATGATACATGACGCATCATCTTCTTGCCATTCTTTTCAATAATGACTGATTGACCTTTCCGATTTATCACTGTATAAGGGTCACGTTCATATGGTGTTGACAATTTGTTTCGCTTCTGCTGCCGTAACAGTACTTTGTCACCCTGTTTCACTGTACTTTCTTTTGCTCTTCTGACTCTGTTTGCATGTACACGTCCCTTCTCCTTCCTCACAGCATCAGCTGTACGAACAGCAGCATCCTGTCTTGAAGGTTGTAGTTGAGATTCTGACAGTTCAGGAAGTTTGGTTCTGATCTGGCGGTTGAATAGTAGCTCGGCCGGACTGCGACCCGTGACACAGTGCGGGGTGCTGCGATAAGCCAGAAGAAAACAATCCAGCTCGGTGCGCCAGTCCTTCCCTTCAGCGTGAGCTGCACGTATGGCCTTACAAAGTGTTCTGTTCTGCCTTTCAACTTCGCCATTTGCCTGAGGCCAGTATGGCGTGACACGGCGATGCATTATCCCATGTTCCTGCAGATATGTTTTGAATTCCTTTGACAGAAATGGAGTGCCGTTATCAGTCACTATGCATTCTGGGAGTCCATGTGTTGCAAATGAGTGTTTCAAACGACTTATGATGTTCACAGAGGTGGGGTTCTGAAGGATATCAACACTCACCCACCTGGAGTAATAGTCAGTCAGTACCAGCAGATGGTGTCCTGATGGAAATGGTCCACACAAGTCCATAGCAAGCATCTGCCATGGTTTTGCTGGGAGCTCTGTCCTAGTGGTAGGAACCTCCTGTGAAGTCGGACTGTTGATTTGGCATGCGTGACATGACCTCACTAGCTCCTCTGCTTCTCGATCAATTCCAGGCCACCACACTTTTGTTCTCAGTCTCTGTTTCGTTTTTACTATTCCTTGATGACCTTCATGTGCCAACATCAGTGTCTGTCGTCTTGCAGCCTGAGGAATTACAATTCTGGAACCTCTCAACACTATTTTCCCCACAGTGGAGAGCTCAGATTTAACTGTCCGATAAACAGGTTCACATTTGCTCCAGTCACCAGTTTTGATACAGCTCTGTAAGGCAACTAGAGTGGGGTCTGCTGCTGACAATTCCTCCATTTGTTGTGGTGTGAAAGCATGTGGCACTGCGTGTTGAGTCACCCAGTAAACGTGGTCCTCCATTGTTCCTTTCTTTACTGGCTGGTTGACTGTTAGGCGTGACAGCGAATCAGCTGCATTCTGTGGGCCTGGCTTATACACGACCTTAAAGCAATAAGGCTGCAGCCGCAAAGCCCATCTTTCAATCCTGGCAGGTGGTTTGGACTTTGGTGAATAGATTGTTTCCAGAGGTTTATGGTCGGTGATCAACACAAAGTCTTTTCCATAGAGAAATACGTGAAATTTCTCACATGCCCACACAATAGCGAGGGCTTCTCTTTCAGTTTGGGAATAGCGACGCTCCACATCAGACAAGGCTCGGCTAGCATAGTAGACAGGCTTGTGTGTTCCATCACCTTGTTTCTGGCTCAGTATCGCTCCTAATCCCACTGGACTAGCATCCACAACCACATGTGTCTCTGCATCTTGTTTGAAATATGCCATTACATGAGAACTGGCCAGCTGTCTCTTTAACTCCACAAATGCCGTTTCCTGCTCTGATCCCCATGTCCATTTACAGGACTGCCTTGTGAGCCTCCTAAGTGGTTCAGATGTTGTGGCTAAATTAGGGATGAATCTGCCACAATAGTTCACAAGTCCCAAAAAACTCCTCACCTCAGCAGCATTGGTTGGCCGACGTGTATTCTCCACCGCCTCGATCTTGGACTGAGCTGCTCCTATTCCATTTTTGGATAACACGTGTCCCATGAATTCCAGTTGTGACATTCGGAATTGGCACTTTTTGCTGTTGACTGTCAGATGCCTCTCTTGCAACCGTTGCATGACTTGGTGCAGCCTCTCATCATGTTGCTGTATGGTTTCTCCTGATACAATGATGTCATCTGATATGTTGTGCACTCCAGGAATGGCTTGTAGTACTTGTCCAATGATGTGTTGATATATCTCGGGTGCAGATGAGATACCAAACATCAGTCTCTTGTAACGCCATAGCCCTGTGTGTGTTACAAAAGTGGTGAGCGACCTGGACTCTGGCTCCAGCTCTATCTGATGGTATCCCCACTTCAGATCAATTTTTGAAAATACTGTGGCTCCTGTCATGTCCTCCAGTATCTCATCTATGACGGGGATGGGGTGCCTTTCTCGCACTATGGCCTCATTCGCTCTGCGCATGTCCACACACAGTCTAGGCTCTTTCTTACCATGTACCACAACCAGAGGTGATACCCATGGTGTTGGTCCGTTTACCCTTTCAATGACATCAGCTTCCTCAAGTTGTTTCAGTTCCTCCTCCACTTGTTTTCTCACACTGAAAGGTATCCTGCGAACAGGCTGTGCAACTGGTCGTACGCTGTCATCCACATGCAGCTTCAGCTGAAAGTCTTTCAGCTTTCCTAAGCCCTGAAAACAGTCTTTGTATTTGTCCTCTATCTCAGCTGTGAAAGCTGTCATATCTTGTGGCTGGACTGTGTTTACATGTTCAATAGGGCCGATGTGTAGAAGTCCCAATTTCTCAGCAGTGTGTCTTCCCAACACACAGATTTGTGCCTCTTTAATCACTTGGATTGTCGCTGTGACTGGTTCTGATGTTTCATTAGCTTTGAATCCAGCAGTGAAAACACCTTTTACACAGAGTGGTGTTGTAGAGCCGAATGGATAGACTCTCTTCACTGGACGCCGTAGCTTGATGTGACCTTTTGACTTCAATTGCTCAAACTTGGATTCTGTCACAATATTACATGAAGCCCCTGAATCTATCAGCATGTCTACTGGTTTGTCATTTATTAATATGGGCAGTGTTCCCTCAGCAGCACACTTATTTACTGTAAACACATGGTCATCTTCACTGTCGCTGGGTCCTTGGTGCGTTACTGTGGTTGTGACTCTGTTTACTTGATGTGTTGTCTTTGTCTTACACATCTTTGCCAAATGTCCTTCTTTCCCACAGTCACTTTCTGTTTGTTGTCACTGTGCAGTCAGGGCTCATGTGTCCTGTACGCCCACACCTGTAACACTTGATGCCGTGCTCATCACGTGGTGACTGACTTTGGCTTTTGGAGAATCTGGATCTTACAGATGTATCTCTACTTTTGTCACATTTCTTTTCCACAGCATTAACTGTTAATTTTTCCATCCTTTCAGCTTGATAATCTGCTGTCTCCATCACTCTTGCAATTTCTTGGAGCTCTGGGAGTTTTAAATCTTTCTGTCGCAGCAAGCGTCTGCGCAGTGTGTTTGACGAGCATTTATCAATCACTTGATCATGTATGAAATCATCTCTGTTGTCCCCAAACTCACATGTAGCTGCAAGCTTCTTTAATCTACGCACAAAACTGTCAATGGACTCTCCTTGTGTTTGCTCTGCTTGTCTGAACACGTGTCTTTCATAGGGGATATTTTTCTGCGGTGTAAAATAGGCATTCAGCTTGTTTACTGCACCGTCATAGCCACCGTCGCCTGCAGTTTCATCCATAGTGAAGAAGATGTCTTGGACTTCAGCTCCTGCTAAATGTAGCAACAAAGCCCTTTTCCGTGCATCGTCGCGGATTCCCGACGCCACTAAATAGAGTTTAAAACTATTTAGCCACTTTTGCCAGCGGACGCCAACATTAGCTGAATCGCTCAACACATCAAAGGGAGTTACCGTCGGTAGCGCCATGTTCACGGTCCGTTCACTTTTCTTCTTCCTCCTCGTCAGATTCAACTTTCTTTTCAACTGGTTCTGCTTTCTCCGCGTACCATTTTAGATCCTCGTCGCCATTTGTAGTGTTTCTCAACTTCTTAAAGGCATTAATACTCATACTCCGCTTGGGCAGTCATCACCATGCACTTTATTTACTTCTCTCCCGTTCCCAGTATACATCACGTACTCTGACGTCATTACGTTTACACAACGTGAGTTGCCAGACACTACAGACACACAAGGGGATCCATCTGTTGGATTTCTCACAGCAGAATCATCTACAAAGAAAAAACAGAGTTAAGGTTAATGAGGGAAGTGTCACAGAGTGCATCTGTTGGTTTTGACACCGTGACGACCACTTTCAGACAGGGGTGTAATTCTCCATCTTGAGCTGTCAGGACCAAAATTTATGGGTTAAAAGACAGAACTTTTTTATAAAGTTGCGTGAGTCATTGTCAGAAACACACTTTGCTAGTGTAGCAGTTTAGCTGGGTTAAGGTAGGCGGTTTTCCTGTAAATAAAGGAAGTTACAGCATGTGGGGCACGTACATTAAAGATGGCACATAACAAAAATATCAATTGTGGCCAGCACTGCTTCAGTAGCAGCTGCTACAGCCTTGTGGTATGCAACCATACCTCACTGTGTTGTGGACATTCTTTTTGAATAGTATCCCACAGGTTGGTATTCACCATGTGACTGAGTTAGAATTTTCTTTCACAAAAACTCATTACATTCAGAAAAACAAAAAGATTTAAAAAATTTGAGAGTGTCTGGTAGTTGTCGGCAGAGGGAACTCGATAAAGCTTGTTTTAAGTCAGTAAAATCTTTCTCTGCGTCAGGAGTCCAAGTCAAAAAGTCAGTCATGGCCAAATGTCTACCCCCATATGTGATTATATAGGGGTTGGGAGATCTCCACAATTTTATCAAATCCATGAACAATAGCCTGCTAAATTCAATAAGGCAATCGTTTTTTGTTTTTATTATTTTCATTCGCAGATATTTAGAAACAGCCAAGATTGTGGATGTAGTCGGTACCCAATTCACGAGCTTCCGGAGTAAAATAACACATTTCATTTTAACAGAGAATTTGCAACAAAAATTTTGGATCATTTTCTGCCAGAAAACTAAAAATTGGAAAACACTGTCTCAGTTTGACAATGCTCCTGTATAGGAAAACATATGCACAAACATTGTCAACTACTGAACAAGTGTATTAACACACAATGGCCGCTAATGATAAGTTTCAGCTCTACTGCAATCCAAAGTGAAAATTGGAGAAGAAAACCCTATGGCATCTGCATCCAAGTATAACATTTTACCATTGATAGTGAAAGCAACCCAGAACTGTGAGTCAGGATGAATAGGAATGCTAGAATATGCATTTATTAAATCGATAACTGAAAAACCCAGTCTGATAGAATGTTTAACATTAGTGTTAAAACATCTGCTGGATGCTGACCAGCTTCATTTATGACCCTAAGGTGTTTTAATGATCTCCACCCCCCATTTGTTTTCCTGTCAGGCAAGATGGGGGAGGTACATGGTGAGATTTAGGAAGTCAACAATGGCACCTTAATTTATGGTAGGCTGAATGACATAATACTGACTTCAAACAGTTTTAGGGAATTTTGCATCTTTTATCCCCAGAAATTTAACTTGCTTACAGCCTCAAGCTATTAATAGTGTTAGAAGCAATTTTTTTAGTCTTTATCAGTCAAATCAGTGTTTCTGTGTGTGTGTGTGTGTGTGTGTGTGTGTGTGTGTGTGTGTGGGTGTGTGTGTGTGTGTGTCATCAGTACTTGTGTCTAATTGTGCTCATGTCTACGTGCTTGTTCAAATTCTCTAACCTTCCTCCACTGTCTCCTCTGGTTGTGTCCTGGTGAATGAGCAGACACCTTCATGTGGCCAGGATTCTTCTGGATCTTGCCTCTCTTGCCGATTAAACTCAGGGCTCCCATCAGCTTCCCTTTGTATCAGTTTTCTTCCAGTGTTGTTACATTCCCATTGATGGATGTGGATTCAGTCTTCGTCTCCTCTTGCTTTTTGTTATTAGACTGTAATCTCTGTCCAGGATTCTGTGGCAGACCAAAACTCCAGTCTTTGTCAGGTGCCTCCTCTGCAACCTCCTTCATTTCATTCAGTTGGTATGGCCTGTATACAAACACTTCTGGATCTCAATGACAGTCTGCTTTCCTGTTTGCCTCGGCATGGAATTAGGGAAACATCATCCTTCTGTGATCTTCACTCCGCACCCAGCAGTCAGCAGAATCTGCTATTGGAGAAAAGTCTTTCTTGGAGAATCAGGTTAATTTGTTGCTGTTTAGGAGATAGGAAGATGGCTGAAAAGTCAGGGTGTATTTGTTTCTCCCCTTCTTTCTTAAAGTCATCTTGGGGTGTTTGACCACATGTGGAGAAGGTGTCGCTGAAAGGATGTAGGTGTGGAGACAGCAGGGAGGAGGTCCATTTCATAAATTCTAGCCCTACATTCTTTTCTCTCTTTCTTTTTCTTACTCAAACCCTGTTTTCACATTTCTTTCAATCATGCTACTGATTTTAAAAAAATACAATTTATCAGTCCATCTGTTTCTTCCCTACTTTCATTTTACCTTTTTTTTTTTCAACATACTCTACACCATCTCAAAACATTCTGTGCTTAATTTGTCTTTTAATGGAAAACCTCAAAGGTGACAAAATGCCAAAGTTGAAATCCTGAACCACATTTTCCCCATTTGTCTGCTCTTAATTCAGCAGAGCCTGTAAAAGGGTCAGATATATTTATTAATTTCCCCATTTTGTTCCTCATATTTTTTAGTGACTCACTGGGACAGATTTGCTTAAACTTTCAATGGGCTTATCATTCACACAAAACTTCACAATCACACTGATCTTTCCATACAGTGTATGGTTGGATCTCATCAAATCACACACTAACTTTGAGCAACTTATTCAGCCAGGTGGTTTGTATGACACATTCGTTCCGAGCAACGCACCCTTTTATAGCATATAATCTGTATAATCACTGAACGTCACAACAAAGTTTATTCTTTATACTTATTTCGTATATTTATATCACTCATATGCCCATTTTATCATAGTGGGGCCTCGTATAATTGTATACTGTATCATATCATTATTACAGTAGCTCACATAAGATCATATTATTATATTATATTCTATTATATTTTTATTTTACCTGTTATCAGGTTTTCGGTCGACCACTATTTAATATCTACTCATCAGTAAGTAGCATCTGAAAATCTACAATCCCTTGAAATTTTCTTCACACCGTAGGTATAATAATCAATTCATTTCGCCTGTTGTACTCGTTAAGTGCTAACAGCCTTGCGCTGCGTTTCAGTTTTTTTTTTTTTTTTTTTTCGTTTTCACCCAAAACCACACAGGAATTACAAGGGTTTCTCGTTTTTACCCAAAACCACACAGGTATTACAAGGGAAAGAAAAAGGTGCTCCTCCTTGAGCCCTTTACCTTAAAAAACATTCCAATCACACAGCTATGGAATGAACGTCTCGTTACACTGACGTTTTTATCACCCACGACCACACAGGTTTTACATGGGGAATATGACTTTCAACCACACAGGTATTACAAAAGTCAACCTAGGCTTTTAGAATTTGAGCAAATGATTCAAACGCTGTACTCACTTATTTGTGGAGCGTCCGCTGGCCACGTCTGCGCCCGAATTTCAGGTGGAATCCAATCCTCCGTTTGTCGGAGTGGAACTTTTCCTGCCGGCAGTTTCCTTCAGTTCAGGCGCAGGCGGCAGTCAGCGAAGCGTCCATCCCATAACCTCGTCGCCAAAATGTAGTGGAAAATCTCCTTTGAGTAGAGAGTGCTAAATCTCCGAAGAATTTCAGATCTCAGCGTATGAATCAGATGTCATTTAATACACGCAGCGTGGAGAGAAGGCAAAAGCATTCTCTCCCAAACTCTAAATTGTTACCCCTTAAGTACAGAACAGAGAGGAGGTTACCTTCATTTACAAACAGTCATAAAACATCTTCTTTACAGATAAAGGACTCTTTGATATTTTGATGTGTCCTGTCTTCCCAGGACAGTGACCCTTTGATCTAACAGAGGGGACAGTAAATGTCATCTTATCTAATAAATGCATACATTCCAATGTGGGGATGTGCCCCCTCCTGTGGCTCATGTGACACCTCAGGCAGTGTGACAATCTCTCTTCCCCCTATTGTCCTTACAGTACATTGATAACAAAAGGAAGCCTATGTAATTTTCTCACACATGTCATGATGCTGATGATTTGTTTTTGATATTGTTGTGATTATTTGTTTTCAATATTAATATTAATGTTGGTCAGTCATGTTCTGATTGGTGAAGTAGGCTGTAGCCTAAAGCACAGTCATTCAAGCCAAAGCAGGAGGCGCCTGTCATCCCGCTTCTGTTACATATCTTTCTAATGATAACAAAATTTGATAACTACATATATACAGATATTGTGTGTATATTGGCAAATATAGCATATATACTAAGTTTAAGTCTCACTTATACATTATAATCCTGTGGTTTATTTTGACTTTTAAAATCTTCATGTTGAGTGAAGATCTTGAAGATTAAGAAAGACTTTGTCATCATGTTGTGAAATTGTTGTGTGTTTGCAGTGAGCTTTAATGTGACATGTCACCGAGGACTTGCTCTTCCAGGAAGCTTCGTCCGGCCGGCAGCCAGTTCTTCATATCTTCAGTGATTAAATAAAGGGGAACTTGACGCTGCAGCTTCATGAGCATCTTCTGCAACACACATTCAACGCACAGGTTGAATCAGCTGACAGCGAGGCACCGTATGTGCGCCTGTACCTCAGTATGAACAGTTGATCTTAACTTCAAGGGTCAGAGTGATGCAGGGACAGTGAAGTTACTGATGGAGATCTGGACTGTTCTATTTGATATGTTCTTGAACCAAATACATTTTGCTCTTCAGGACTTCCGTGTGTCAATCCAATCAGTCCTAAACAATCTGCTTTTCAAGGAACTGCACGTTGTCTTCTTGAATGATGATGATGATGATGATGATGAAGACTTCACATACCTGGTGCAAAGAGAAGGTTGTCACAGTTTGAGAGAAGGGAGATGTGCGTTCAGATGAGAGGTGACTGTTGACAGAAGATGAACTGGTTGGTCAGTTCGCATGCACATGACGTGTCTGATCAGTCTGATGAGTCTTGTGCGGTATGTATTAAAAACACAACACACACAAAGATTCCATAGCTTTTCCAGGCCTCGAAAAATGACATTTTTAAATGTAATGACTTTTCCAGGTGTTCCATGACTGTAAGAGATCTGTGTTTAAATGGAGCAAAAACAAAATCTTAATTCAAGGTGAACTTTATAGTTTCTTCCAGAACTTTCAGCAGCGTCTCACAGCCTTCCTCAGACATGGAACTCAGCAATGAATGACTTGATGACAACGAACCTGAGGAGCTGTAGACTGTCAGTTGCAGTTGAAGCAGCTGAGGCTCAAGTTGTGTTGTTTCAGCGGCAGAACGAGCTCTCTGAGTTCATGTGTGTTTGAGTTTTTCTCTGTTTGGTGTCGTTTTATTTCCTGTGCTGCTGAGCGCAGACTGCTTTGTTCTCAGTAACTTGCAGATGATAGGGGCGAAACCACAGTCACTCTTTTTCATGTTTCATCAGCCATTCATTTTACTCTCCAGTCTGATTAAGTGCAGATTGTTGGATACCTTTTTTTCAAAAGGGTCACACCATTAATGTTTCACATTAAGTTTACTTGTCCTGATGTATTTATTTTTTCTGTCCTGATGTATTTATTCTTTCTTTGACTACTTGTGAACAGCACATTTCTCCATCCAGATGTGTCTCACAAGCACAAGAGAGCAAAAATAATTCCTCCTTTCCATGAAACTGACAGACTGTGTGAATACTGATAGCTCCACCTTGTGGTGTTCATGACCTAACTCACCTTCATGTGGTGAGCGCTGGTTTGATTGATTCCAAATGAAAAGAAAAGGGAAGAATGTAGAATTAATATCCACACAACCCATTGCAGTAAAGCTTCCCTGATGTCTCACTGTGACCTGAGTCACCGGTCAGTGTCATGTGTGTTGGCCAATAATAAACAGCGATGTGTCATAATACCGAGCATCAGGGTAAAAAAAGGAACTATCAAGCTTGGGTGCCTTTTGGCCAAATGTTTGTTCATGTTAAGGTCAACTTTGACTCTGAACAAAGCTGCTGCATTTAGAATGAAGGGCTGAACTTTAAGATCTAAGATACCACCAAAAAACAAAGGCTATATCACACTCTCATTATGGCTCAATTATATTCAATGCCCTCTCAAGATTTCATTTATGTTAACCACATTTGTAATATTAGCATCATCATCATCATCATCATCATCTTCATCTTCATCATCTTCATCTTGATCATCATCTTCAGCACCACCGTTGTAACAGAGGCACTCATAAAAGAAAAAGAGATAAAACAGCGGCTCGGCAGTAAAACCATGAAAATCAAATCATAAAAGGACAAATGTTTCAGCATTAATTCGTCGGCAGCAAATTCAATCCTCCCCGGTGTGAAGAAGTAGAGTGGAGCTGAAGTGGAGCTGCTGCCTTCAACAATCACAAGTCAAGTCCACCATAATGAGAGACGCAACATCCGGTATGGCCTTTCAAACTAAAACTTACAAAGACAAAAAAAGAAAAAGAAAATAGCCAGGAGAAATGACCACATCTCGACTTCAAATGTATTGGTTATCATTGTTACATGGGGTATTGGGCTGGAACTGTCAGTTCTTATTATAGTAATATAGGGTTTATTATGGCGATATACCTGTACACTACTCTAAATTTAGATTGGAAAACGTTTATTACTGAAGAAGAGCTACTGTGCATACAGTGAGGGTTGCCATGTGACCATTATTACTAAGTAATGTCGACTGCAGCCTGTTTTATTATTAATAGTAGCCTCATATTAATGATAGCCTAATACTAACAGTGGCCTAATATCATAGCACCATTAGTACAATCCTAGTAGTAGCCTACTCATGAGAAGTTTTAATATCAGCGTTAAAGTTCATTTCTGTTTTTGGACACAGCTTGACAGAAGAAAAGAAACAACACAACTAACTCAAGTTTAGCGTTATATCTTTCCTAAATGTTTCAGCCTCAGCTCACGCTCCCCCTCAGCACAGTTTGCTCGCTTTAATGAGGCTTGTTTACCAACTTTCGAAGCCTTTGTGCTTTTATTTTGAAGCCACGCTCGTCCCTCTTCCGCCGCGGCTCCGTCCTGCTGTGCGCAGCCTGCCGCGGCTCGTGCAGCCTTCAGACGGCGCTGACACGCTGAGGAGCGGAGCGGAGCGCAGAGGAGCGGAGCAGCGAGGGCCGACCTGACAGCAGTCCTGTCCCGACAGCAGCAGGAGGACAACCTGTTCACCAACTTCACTGAACTTTTACCGCTCTTCTCCTCGACACGAGCCACGAGGGACAGTCGAGTTCGGACCTCGGACCAGCAACTCTGAGGTCACTGAGAAAGTTGTGTTTCTGCTCCGAGCAGCGGGGGACCGTCACCGCCGCCCGTGTGACAAGTCACTCCGGAGATGTCTGGATCGTACTGCAAAAGTTTGTACCCGTTCAGCGGGGAGCAGCACCAGCAGGGACTGAGCTTCGAGGCCGGGGATATCATCAAGGTGGTCCAGGCTCTGCCCGGAGGCTGGTGGGAGGGAGAGAGGGATGGAGACCGAGGATGGTTCCCCTCCAGTTATGTCCAGGTCCTGGAGGTAAGGACACTTTTGATGACTGCTTATTGGAATCTATTCAAATGTTAATTGGATGTTAATCATGTGAATGGACCTGTGTTTTGTCTGCTTTTGACTTTTTTTAATGATTCTGTTTTTCTGAAAAACACATTTTTAAAAGTCTATTTTCTGTTCTCCTGACTCTCTCTCTCTCTCTCTCTCTCTTTCTCTCTCTCATTCTCTCTCTCTCTCTCTCACACACACACACACTCACACACACACACACACACTTGAGGATAAAGACAGCATTGACAGATGCACTAATGAATCGTTTTCCCGTGCTGCGCTGATCAGATTAACTCTAGCCTTCCCAGCAGGCAGCTCCCTGCTGGCTGAGGCTGCACACTTCCTCATTCCACACACATTCCAGTGAAAAGCTCAGGTCTCCTCTCCTCTGCGCGCGTGAATGCACAGGACATGCTGCTCTCCCCCTGTCCTCCTCCTCCTCCTCCTCCTCCCCCAGCCTCCCCTCTCTGCCTCCAAACAGTTCACACTCTGCTGTGGCAAGTTAGAAAAAGATCCAGCACTTCTTTTATTTTATTTCTTAAAAAGCTGTCATGTTTGTCTGTGATTGAAGTGATCTGAGTCAGTGACACCACCCCAGTATACTGACAGCCTGTTACAATCAGCTTGTATCCAAGAGGGACCGGCTCGACGCCAGCATTCCCAGCTCTGGCCCCGGTGCTGCCATTTTTGTCACGTCTTCACTCAGAATGCGAGAAGACGGGAACAGAAATGTGGTGTGTGACCTATCAGAGACTGTAGGATCACATAAACCTGTCGCAGCAGACAGTTCAAGCACAACAGCCCTTATCTGTTCCAAGACCAGTCTGAGGAATGGAGTTGCAGGGTGTGGCAGGGAGCAGAGAGGCTGTCCTTTGAGGACGGGAGTCTCAGTTTCATCCGACATCAACCCTGTGGAAGTGGTGAAGTTTCAAGGGAAAAGCTGAACCTTTGTCTGACCTGACTCTAGTGGGGTCAAATCAAAATGAACTTCTTTAGAGGGGTCAGTTATGCATCAGCCAGTCAGTGACTAAGTCATTCTGGTCGGGGGATTTGAATAGTGGAGAATGTCAGTGGCTATTCAGTCTGATGATCAGGACATGATCGTGATCGTTTAGTGTGGATATTGTTAAGTAGCATTTCATTATAGCCCTTATTAATCCAGATTCACCTCTAATGGAAAGTAGTGTGGAAAAGATTTGTTGGAACTGTTTTATTGAACAGCTTTCAAACGAAACAATCGTAAAAGTCTCTCCATCTGAGGAGTGAAGCTGCTCTGTAGTCCGGTGCTATGGCAGCAGATACTTCTGTATCTGTTGTCAGATGGCAGCAGGGTGAACCGACTGTGGCTGGATGGGTGTCGACTTTTAGTTTTCTCACTTCACTGATATCACTGATGCTCTGAAGATGGTACCAGTGATGTTCTGGGCGGTTCCAGTCACCCACTGTGGAGCCTTCCTGGAGGGTTAGCTGAGGGAGCTAAGCAACAATCATAGTGTTAGTAGTATTCATTTGATAGAGTCACTAATTTAGATCCTCACCCTGTCTTCATCATCGAATGATACGCTGTATTTTAATGTAACGTATAGGTGAAAGGTTGGATCAGTCCCCTCAATATATACTTATATATACGTATATACTATATGTGTTGTTCAGTTAACTTTGAGAAGGAAAAACAACAACAACAAAATGGCAAATTCATTGTTATTATCAACTTACAAATCTTGATCTACCTTGAGCTCTGGTATATGTTACGTGCATTCACATGACGTGGTAGATTGATCAAACAATTGAACTCAAGGTCTTCTTACCTGCTTTTTTTCCCACATAAGCTACACCTCATGGCCTTCATCAGTGACCAGAGTTCATCTCCATGAAATCTCTGCAGTCGATGAGCTGGTAGCTCCAGAAAAAGCTATTAAGTGGACCTTGAGGATCTCTCTTGGTCAAGATATTGTCGTCACGGTCAAACCTCCAGACTCAGTTAACTGAGGAAAACGAAAAAGAATCTTTAGTTGCAGTTGTAATGTACGTGACACACAGATGACAGAACATGTGAATGTTAGAGAGCATTGTGTGGTTTCTGAAAAGACTGACTGTTTCTCAGCCGGCTGTGTGGATACCTTTTATAAAACACTGATGCGATGCACGATAAGGGCTCAGCCCTCAAGCTAGGCTAAATTAAGCCACGGCAACATGCTTATCAGATGTGGGGTCTGACTTATCACAGTTACATTCCCCTCAGTTTCAGGGGAAACTGGTCTGCAGCTGGTGTCGGATGTTTGTGGTGTTTGTGGCTTCATATTTAGATTCTCACCACTAACCCGGCCTTCCTGTCACTCGCCGCTGCTTGTTCTGCTGTAGTGGAAATGCCTCAAAATAGGCAGTGGAGACGGTAGAACTGACTCAACGGCGAGGAGGGGACAGGGCCCGGTGGCTCAGTGATTTGCTTTGTTTGGTTAGTGTTGCATCAGCTCGGCTCTACCTGTTCTGCCAGGCGTCTCTAACAGAGATGTTAACTGAGGCAAGTTTCAACTCACACATATCTGAAGTGCTCTGAGGAAGTCATAGTTTGGATTTTGATGTCCTGGACTGATTGTCGTGTTGGCTGGTCAGAATCAATGTTCAAGTGTTTATTCACATTATTTTTGCTCCATGTCTCACCTACACACCAGTATCGGGCATAACACTGGCAAAAGCGAGTGTTTTGGAGGTACTGTTGATGGTATTTTTGGCATGATCTGGAAAATTCTGAGCTCTCTAGTCAGACTTCTTTATGAGACTCTTTGTGTACCTCAGCGTGGTGATTATAGGTTTATCATCAGATTATCTGTGGGGCATCAGTATCAGTTTCGGTCTTACTGGAGAGATTCTCCGCAGACTACGCGATAGAACATATCACCTCATCATGCTGAAACTGGAGGTTCCCCCCAGTTGTCCGTCATCTGCAGGTCGATCAGTCAGAGGGTGTAGGGTGATAGTGTGATGGTGAAACAAAAAACACTTCTCTGCTTCCTCATTCTGGTCATTTATTCAATTCAAGAGGGGCAGTGCAAGGGAATTTTCGTCACGTCTACAGGCTGTTGCTCAGAAACTCAGTTCCCTCTCTTTCTTATTCGTAAATGATAATAAATCCAGACGTATGTACATTAATCACTTGGCCCGGGATTTTTATAGCTGGCACAGTGAACAACGCAGCTCTGATCTGACTCTGTTGTCATCTTCAGTCTTGCGTCTTTGTTCTACAAACAGCCCATTCTTCAACACATAATGAATCATTCAGAACCTGCTGCTGCCTGGTGCCTCACACTGTTAGGATGTTTCTCAGACATTTACTGTAAAGTTAGACGACATAACTTTTGAGGAAATCAATGATACAAAACCTAAACTGTCATTCTCGTCAGTAAATGCAGCTCTGCTCGCTTCAGTAGACTGCTGCTGTACAGTCCCAGCTAACTTTTTATGTGGTTTGACTGTCGGAGAGGAGAGGAGAGGAGGAGAGCAGAGGAGAGGAGAGGGAGGAGAGGAGAGGAGAGGAGAGGAGAGGAGAGGGGAGGAGAGGAGAGGAGAGGAGAGGAGAGGAGAGGAGAGGGGAGGAGAGGAGAGGGAGAGGGGAGAGGAGAGGAGAGGAGAGGAGAGGAGAGGAGAGGAGAGGAGAGGAGAGGGGAGGAGAGGAGAGGAGAGGGGAGGAGAGGAGAGGAGAGAGAGGAGAGGAGAGGGGAGAGTAGAGGAGAGGAGAGGAGAGGAGAGGAGAGTAGAGGAGAGGAGAGGAGAGGAGAGGAGAGGAGAGGAGAGGACTGTACCCCTTGCTCCAGTCTCTACTGTAGCTAGGCTAACCACACTCTGACTCCGGTTCTGTACCTAACACACAGAATGAGAGTAGTATTGATTCATCTCATCTAATCCTGGGAAGCAAAGGGAATGGGAGTGATTCAGAACGTGTCTGAACATTTCTTCAGAGGTCCAGTGTGTAGGATTTAATGGCATCTGGTGGTGGAAGTTGCATATTGAAACCAACTGAGCCACCGTACAAACATGGCAGCCTCTGTAGAAGAGCACCTGCTCCCTCTTTAGATACAAAAGACTCACTGTGAAGTAACAAAAGACATGGGGTCTTAGTTCCAAGGGATTACACACTCATGAAATCTATAATTAATATGTAAAATTAAGTTGAGATAATGACATCAACAAATTTGAAATGAAAGTAATTATGATTTTTTTATATTCCTTTTCTGGCAAGTTTCCCCCAAATCCCACACACTGCACTGGCCCTTTAAATTTCATAATAAATAAAAGAGATGATGCTTTTTGCTCCGTTCTATGAGCAGGTGATGATGTTTGGAGAAGGAACACTGTGACCGCTTCTTGCTAGAATTTGGATTTAAAGTGAGGTGTTCAGGGTGCACAGTGTGAACTGTACTGAACGAAAGGTTATCTCATCCACTCCTGGAGAACATTGTACTTTGGGAGTAATCCCAGCGACCACCAGAGCATCCTGAGTCATAACGACAGTGAGTCATGTCAGTGTGCGGCTCATTAGAGCTGACTGTTCACCTAATGAGGAGGAAATGAACGAAAGCACTAAGAACAAAAGGGAGTTAAAGCAGCAGCTGAAAACCGTCTATGATGACTCGTTGCCATGAGTTTCTGCCTGATGACTGTGATGTCATCCTGTGCACTTCAATGGAGGATATTGTTCAGTTCAGACATGAATGCTTTAATGTTTGGGAGCTTTTATCCGCAAGTGAATTGGGCTGATTCACTCATTCAGTCAACCTGCTAGCTTGAAAATGATTTGTCCGCCTCCCCTGTGGTGCTTGGAGCTGTCATCACTGTTTCCACACACATGTTCAAACGCCGCCTCTGTCTTAATGCTCTGTTACTCCATCATTCCATGGAGCAATGTCCTATTACTGTGTGACATTTTTATCTTCTTCATGCGATTCCGAGGCACTTCAGTTTTTACCTACGTCATAGAGGATAGTTGTTCACGTTACTTGGCCTGCTTTCTCACAGCAGGATGTCTCCAGAGCTCATAAATGAATAACACAACATTTCATTTTTGGACAGGTTGGGTTTGAAACAGGGACAGTTGATTTCCACTGAGGTATTTTCACCCTTATGTAGTTTATATTTTTTTAACAACAGCTATAAAACTAATAGAAATATGATCCAGGTCAATAAAATAACCAAAGATTGATGTGATAGGTCAGATGGCTTCAGTGCAGCAGCAGAGACTGACAGAGTTCTGCGCTCCCTCACTGCCACCCGGTCGCTGCTTTTCACTGGATCGTCGTTGGCAGGTCTCTAAAAGTCTCTTGGCATTATACAGTAATTACAATCCGTATCCTGCAGTGTATGATTAAATCCAAACCGTGTATCACGACTGCATTTGCTGTTAAAGATAAATGCTTGACTTTTAGGTTTCCATAGAAGCTCACTCCTGCCAAGTAAAGAAAAAGAAAAAAAGACGAAAAAGAGAGAATAATTGAAATAAAAGCTCGGTATACCAAACTGTGTCAACCGAAATGTCAAACATGTCCTTCAGTGTGAGGACTGCTCTCCTTTGTCATTATGATAATACCTGAAGCACCTTTAGGTTTTGGACTGTTGGTTGGGCAGAAGAAGCTATTTGAACAACTCACTTTGGGCTCCGGGAAATATTGCTGAGCATTTATGGATATTTTGTTTTCATAATGATTAATTGGTTCTTGATGAAAGTCATCTACAGATTAAACGATAATGAAAACAGCAGCTGCAGCCCTAATTGCAACATAGTAAATCCAAATTAAGAAACACAAGGTAACATGTTGTACTTACTTAATACCTATTATGACATACTATTGCAGTACTATTACTGTACATTACAATTTCATAATGTTGCACACGTATAGTTTTGAATCACCATGAGGTGAGGCCTGTTATTGTGGCAGTGCAACAGCCAGTGCAACAGCAGTGCTCTGACAGTTTGGTGTTGTTCTGACCTTGAGATTCTTTCGGCCCGTCTGTGTGGTGTTTTGGTGCCCGGCGCAGAGAACACGCTCCACAGGTGGGAGCAGAGGTTTATCTGAATGAGGTCGTGCAAAGACAGCTGTTGGTTTACTGGTTGAAATTGTGTCTTAGATTCAGATTCACTTCGCTGCCTTTTTGGAGATAAATAGTTGTAGAAAATGCCCAGAAATAATGAAATTAAGTGGAATGTACTGGTCAGTAGATGTGTTTAATCAGAACGTACTGTTTAATGTGGCTACAGCAGGAACGTCAGTCAGCAGTCGGCACTGATCTATAAATAAATGAGTGATTCTGACAGGATCTGTTGTCCACAGATGAAACTTTCTCCTCCGGTTCATTAACTGGCTGCAGCGTCTGACGGCAGCACGACACACATGTTAATAAATCTACAGCGTCTGATGTGAGAAGACACACAGCCGTCCACTGTGTTTACCTTCGTTAAACCATCTGCAGACAACACCAACCACACGTGCATCACGTGGCTCCTCTGTAGCTCTGTATTCTGCTGTTCATGACCGAAACAGTGAATCACTGGAGCTTATTAATTAATGTGTCCTGCCACCTTTTCAACTGTCTCTACAGGTTTTTTCATTGTGTTATGTTTTATTCCTTCTTCTTCTTATAATTGTTATTATCATTATTATTATTTCTGTAGTCGTTGTGATCAAATGCTCAAAACCAACCCATATGGCGCTGTGTGTTCGCAGCGCTATGCACCATCCAGACAACAATATGACTTCCTGCAGAGACGTCTCCTTTCATTAAGACACTGTTTTCCTGACTCACTGTGATTGGCTCAGCTGTCTCTTAGCGATAAGACCAGTGATGTGATTGCTGAGAGACCTCACTCACACTCCACCTCACTCACACTGCACCTCACTCACACTCCACCTCACTCACACTGCACCTCACTCACACTCCACCTCACTCACACTCCACCTCACTCACACTCCACCTCACTCACACTGCACCTCACTCACACTGCACCTCACACTGCACCTCACTCACACTGCACCTCACTCACACTCCACCTCACTCACACTGCATCTCACTCAGACTGCACCTCACTCACCCTCCACCTCACTCACACTCCACCTCACTCACACTGCATCTCACTCACACTGCACCTCACTCACACTCCACCTCACTCACACTGCACACTCCACCTCACTCACACTGCCACCTCACCTCACACTCACCTCCCTCACACTGCACCTCACTCACACTCCACCTCACTCACACTGCACCTCAACTCACACTCCACCTCACGCAACACTCCACCTCACTCACACTCACCTCACTCACACTGCACCTCACTCAACTCCACCTCACTCACACTCCACCTCCTCACACTCCACCTCACTCACACTGCACCTCACTCACACTGCACCTCACTCACACTCCACCTCACTCACAACTGCACCTCACTCACACTCCACTCACTCACACTGCACCTCACTCACACTGCACCTCACTCACACTGCATCTCCTCACACTGCACCTCACTACACTGCACCTCACTCACACTCCACCTCACTCACACTCCACCTCACTCACACTGCACCTCACTCACCTCCACCTCACTCACACTGCACCTCACTCACACTGCACCTCACTCACACTCCACCTCACTCACACTGCATCTCACTCACACTGGACCTCACTCACACTGCACCTCACTCACACTCCACCTCACTCACACTCCACCTCACTCACACTGCACCTCACTCACACTCCACCTCACTCACACTGCACCTCACTCACACTGCACCTCACACTCACACTCACACTCACCTCACTCACACTGCCCTCACTCACCTGCACCTCACTCACACTCCACCTCACTCACACTGCACCTCACTCACACTCCACCTCACTCACACACACTGCACCTCACTCACACTGCACCTCACTCACACTCCACTCACTCACACTGCACCTCACTCACACTGCCCTCACTCACTCACCTCACTCACACTGCACCTCACTCACACTGCACCTCACTCACACTCCACCTCACTCACACTGCACCTCACTCACACTCCACCTCACTCACTCTTTTGCACTTTGCATTGCTGCACATACAAGAAGCAAAATAGCAGCCTAACCCTAACCCACACAGTTGATGCACCCAGGACTTTGTACTGATTCTTGCCCAATTGAAATGATGTGCAATATCTCATACTGTTGACTTGATGTCAGTTTTAATATTAGTAAATTTATTTGACATATGCATTAACGTTTCTTTGCTCTATGTTTAAATTAGGGCTGGGTATCACCAGGTACCTTGCGATACGATACTATCACGATATTTTGCCCACAATAACGATAATATCACGATACAGCGATTCTGCGATAATCGATATATTGCAAGGAATTTCATCCACGATACATCACTGAATCCATTTCACAGGAATTACAAAACATTGTCAACCAATTTCACATGAATGACAGCCAAGTAAACAAAGAGTATATTGCACAGTGTCTCTTCTTAACACACACACTGACTACAACTATCATTAAATATCTATATGTGTGGGTTTCAGAGCTACTTAAACCATTTTTTAAAATCTTATTTGGTTGTATACCTATGTTTGAATAAAGATAAAGCTGTCCTCTGAAGAGGGGTGGTGGTGGTGGGCCAAAACCCCCCCCCCAAAAAAACTATTATTATTATTTTTTTTTTACATTTTTAGATATCGATATTTGGCACCAGTGTATCGATAACGTACCTCAAGATTAAATATCGTGATATATCGTTGTATCGATATTTTGGCACACCCCTAGTTTAAATGTCCTAACTCTGAAGTAATTTGATTTAGTTTTTGATAAAAGAAAACTAAAAATCCATATAAACTGATACTGTAGGTAGGCTGATACGGTCGGCCTGCTATAAGGTTTCATTTGGCCGTCCAGAGGTTTTCTAGCAGTCTTAATTAATAGGAAAATGTATGCTGAAGTGTATTAGATTTTTATATTTGTGAGGTTATGAATGGTTTAAAATATGTAGAATGCCTTATTATGAATTATTATCTGAGCACTGGAGGCATAGTCTTACAGTTTGTGCAGAAAGTGAACCTGGGATCCTGGGACCACGGAAGCCCTGAGGGGTAACAATTAAAGGAACCTGGCAAGATTATCCTGGAAATACATTTTTCTCCATTTTGAAATCAGTCACACCAGAGAGAATACACCTTGGATCAATCTTAGAAAATGGATCACCAGAATGTATTCTTTGCCTCTCAGGGCTTCCGTATAGCTGCACTTTGCATCTAAACGATGTTATACAATAGGTGCCTTCTTTTCGGCCTGTGGTTCACCATTAGTTTTCTGTTTAGCCCCCTGAGGGAAAAAATGGCTTGCTCACTGACTTATTTCCCTCTGAAGACATCACATCGTCTGCTGCTTGGATGGATACTACGACATGGTCTGTCAAAGAGAAAAGTCATGTGGGGGCTGTAATAAAACCAGTTTAAATCACTGAAGCTGTGACACACTGGGTTATAGCCTTTAACGAGTGGTTGGAGGGCAGTAACACACTTGTGTTGCTCTGAGGCTACATTTGACATCCCCATAACACACCCAGGACTCCCCTACAAGTGTTGAACATTCAACATGGCCAGTTAACATGTAATAGAAACCCTGCAGCTGGGCCTGCCAGGGGCCATCTGGAGGGGACTCCCCCCCCCCCCACACTCCTCCACGTGGATGCAATGTGTTGAGTGCTGGTTGCCACGTATTACACAGTCAAGTGTGACTTTTTTCTTCCACTTGAGGAGGACAGGTAATTGAGTTCAATTTGAAAATGACGTAAAGTTGATTTTTTTCCCCCTAATATTGATATTGGTGTCACATTATTATAACATCGGTATTGCTGCTCTCTAGTGTGAATCACAATGTGCCTGCATGTCTCTGTGTAGTCAGGGGGAACTACTGTAAGCAATTTGCAATGAGTTGTAAATGATGGAGAGTGACTTGTCTCCATGATGTGTTATTATGAACTGTAGAGCTGAGAGAGAGAGTGGGGGGGGGGGCTTCCAGCAGAGGTTTGGATGGTGAGTAGCCTGGCATAATCCCTGTAGTGGAATGCCGGGGGTCAAGACCACTGCTGCAGAGCCTCCAGCACACAGCCAGGTGCTTCCCCTGCACGCTGGAAAACCAACACCTCCCCTCCTGTGTGACGTCATGCCAAACAAAGTCATTTCTTCTTCCATGGAACGTACTTGCATGAAGCTGTGAAATATCAGCTGAATGGCACTGAGGCACTCCAGAAAGCACCTTGTCAACCGCAATCTGTTGTTTGTTGTGATGCCTAAGAATAGGTTTGAGGTTTTCACACATCTACTGGCGGAGCTGTCTGTGTAGAAACAATGACTCAGTACGTAGCAACGGGCAGGGAAGAGGAAGGCTTTAAACAGCCTGGTGTCAGGTGCCTGTCAGTCACTTCAGGAACCTTTAAAGTGAGTATGATTAATATCATAAGGCAAGCTTGTTACAAGCTTTAAGTTATGGAGGCAGAGGTGTGTCCCTGCTATTTTGAGTTATAGCTGAAAAAGCATTAGCTCTGTTTAAGAGTAATTACAGTTATTTTCAACTTGGGCCTCATTTTCCCTTTTTTTTCTTCATACAGATGGAATATGGCCAAAACTAGTGAAGTACTCCACTGTAGTGCTCTAAGTCTTAATTTGCAGGGATCACTGGCCTGAAATATGGTTCAGAGGGCAAAGACAAACACTCTAAATTGGTGGATCAGTTCTGTTCTCAGTCTGAATCACTGAGGTTCATTCAGCTCTGATGGGCAGAGTGGAGATTAGGACTGTCAATAGCAGCTCACTGTATTAGAGTTTGTATCAGTTCACTGAGCTAATTATGTTGGCTGCTAATTACAGAGAACGCCCACAGAAGCCTTGCTTGGGAGGTGGTGTTGGTGAGAGTGAGAAAATCAACTGTTGGTCTCTGATCTTTGATGTATGGTTTGTTTTTTGGTTTAGTTTAAGAGGGTGCCAAGACATCATGTAGTCCTCACAGAGCAAATGATTTGCTTCTCTGTGGAAGGTGAGGTGTTCAGATACAGCTGCTGGGTCTCTTGATAGCAGATGTGTGGAAGTTGAAAAGCATGTCAGAAATGGTGTCACACACTTTGGACAGTTCATTTTGGTGTTTCACCCTTCTGAGCTAAGTGCTTCTTTAATTTGGGTGTTGTCTAGAAACTGCTTACAAGCTATAATGTTCAAAAAACATGAAAAATACTGTCCATTGCTGCAGCACCTCCACTGGTCCCTGTGGTAGCTAACTCGATTGGTCAGCTCTCACAGGTCTGAGCAGGGACCGCCCGGCTTGTTTCTGCATCAGCTCTGCCATTGTTTTTGCAACCATGGCCTTTCCTGGGCGTGATGAAAGATGGCAACTGCACCAACCGACCCGTCCCAAAGTTCTGACGGCTCATTTAAATCGACACTTTGTGAATAGAAGGTTGTGGGTGGATTGAGCATTTTGATACTTTTACAACATTTTTGTAGCACATTAACCTGCTTAATCACTCTGCACAATATGGGACCTTTTAAGTGTGCTGAAGACGCCCACTGATACAAGAAACCCCGTTCTGTTTCTGTATTCTTTCAGCTCATGCCCATAGCTGGTGGTTGGCATATTCGCTTAATGATAAATTGAGGACTTTGAACGGTTAGCATAGTCTGGTACAACTCCGGCGCAACTGCTACCTCATTGAACAGTTCTACTGTTGGATCTAAAGATTCATTTAATCCACTTTAGCAAAACCCTGAGGTACCAAAGCTCTTGCCTTGGGCAGCAACTCAGTTCCTGGTCTGAAGGGAGCAACAAACAATTTCCCTGAAGGTCACACGTTGATGAAACCAGCAGAGCTACATCATTAATATTAAATCTGGTACACATACAAGATCTTAGTCCTCAGTGAACATCAGAATATTACATACATTCACATGCTTGGTGCTTTGAGAAGAATGGGGGACCGTGGGACAGTTGAAGGGGAAATCCAGATCAGGTGGGAAAACCCGGTTTCAGTGTAACCACAGAAGTCTACCCAGTAGATATTTCCCAACAGTATACACACAGTCTTAACCACTGGCATGCATGCTCAAGAATTAGGCTGCGTCTGTTTGAAAGAGGAGGATAGTGTGCATTAGGCTTAAAACTGACCTGACTCATGTGGATACAGCCGGGACGTCTAGAGTTGCAAAACCCTGCAATCGCTATTGACTGGTCACAGTGAGAAATATATTATTTACTGTGGAGTGTTCAGCGAGTTTACTTCCTTGAGTGGAAAGCATACCATATCAGATCCTGAGAACATAAGCAGGCCAGTGAAGATAAGATCTGCACACTGTAGAGCACGCGCCTTCATATGCAGTGCTGTAACTGTATGGCTGAAGTAGAAGCTTGGACAAGGCTTGAGAAATTCACATAAAGTGGATGGGGCGGGATGGAACAAAACATTCTTTGTTAGCCATCCTGACCATGCCAGCCTGCACATGCTCACAGCAACATGCATGAAGCCAGCGCTGAGGCAGCCAGCAGTCACTAATGACAGTTTGTGAGAACATATGTGTGCACGCACGGCGTACATGTGTGACCGAGTGCATGCTTACGCAGGCATGTGCATCCCTCCCCGTCTCCGAGTGTCTGAAGTGTCTCCATGTGGGAATGTGGCTCCGCTTCAGACTCCCACATCTGCCCAAACCAAAACAATGTCTCCCAAATAAAGATACGCTCCACAGCCCCCATCGCTCTCTCCCCGTCTCA